>NC_080095.1:55807701-56115201 GCF_950005125.1 Chionomys nivalis
TACAGACATGTGTATAATGATAATGAAATTGTGGTGGTGGTGGTGGTGGTTTATGTACTCTACAAATGTATAAGAGTTCAAATATGCCTGTTTAGCTCCTTTTTATAACAGCTAGTTTAGCATTTTTAAACCTTCTGGATTGAGATTATAAACAAATGGATCACTCTCAAGGTACAGTGTGGAACTGCCACTTTGTCATAGCAAAGGTAATCAGGACATGCTTGATCTGATGATTCCTGTTGCTTGCTGGTCCCTCCTTCAGTGGAAGAATATCAACAGCATTTTCTCTGTTTTACATTTACCTGATGGGGAAACTCGTATGTACCCGAGTAGCATACATTCTCTTATTTTGTCAAAAGAAAATTATCAGATTGTCAAAGTCAGATTATAGTTTTATTTTTCCTAAACTATTAATTTTGTACTAAATACTGAAATATGATAAACAATCTCTTTGAGTGCAGTAACAACTTTAAGGCAACATAGGGGACTGTACTCATATTTCCCCCCTGGCTTTTCCTCTAGTAACAAGAACTATAGTCACAGGCAGGACAAGCAGACTCTTGGGGAAGAACTCTCAGTAGTAGATGTTACAAAAAGTGACATAATTGGCCAGCTGTACACTTACGGTAGACCAAAGGCTATTTCTGTGTTTTTTCATGCTTTCCAAGGCTTTCTAAGCCCGAGGCGGCTGCAGTAGTGTTAGTATATGTGTCACATCTAAAATTATTCGTGTAGGAATCTTTTAAGCATGGAGACACTGTATCCACGCAGCCTGGAAAAGATAGGACTTGGATTTGTACAATATGCTTTTCATTGTAGCTCCTTGCTTTTCTGAAAGCAGCGGTGTACTATCTCGTGGCATGTAAGCATAACTACCTCAATAAGAAGCTGGAAGAGAGGTTTTTTTTTTCTTTTCTACCTTAAGAATTTTTTTTAGTGTCATTAACTTATGATGAGGACTGAATGAATTATATGGGTATAGATATTTATGATTTGTACAAGGAAAAAGTTATTAAGAATAAAAGGTCTCATTTAGGAATAAATTAGAAATATAGTCCCTACATACACATGTACAAATAAGCTGCCCAAGCCATGGATTATAGGAAATGAACTTTGTCAGAATAATGGTCAGCTTGTTTTGGATCTGTGCTACTTAATACATTAGCAAAAGCTAGCATTTTAAGTCTTGTGTGCTTATCTGGAGAGATATGGGCCATATTTAGTAATTTCGATTCTTACCATGATTTCTCATTTGATTTTAAACACGAGAAAAAATACACCAGGATCCTGTTCTACTCTTACTCGAGTTTCTCTTGCTTCTCTTCTGAAGTCACGCTTGCTGCCTTTCCTCTTAAGGACAAAGGCAAGTCTCATCTCTATTAAAGGCTCTGATTCTGACCTGGATGCCTCAAGTCAGTCAAATCTCAGCTTTGGTGGTACTTCACCTAGCCCTGTCCACCATTTCCAAAACTATTCAGTCTGAAGACATAAAGTTGTTGTAATTTCTTAGAACATGCACATCTTGCTGAGGGATTCTTGTTTTTTTTTTTAAATCTACTCATGTTTTTGACATATTTTCTGCACTTGAAACTATATGTGACTGTGGAGAGTGAAGACATTGCCTGCTTTCTTCTCCAGGGATGTATCAAGTGAGGACTCAAACAATTATGATGGGGAGAGCTGACTATGTGTACGTTAGTGCTTGATAAAACAACTAGAGTCAGATCGAGTGTCCTTAGTTTTGAGCGAAGTCATAGACATAAAATTGCTAAATGGAAAAGAGTAATTTAATGATTTTCTAAAACTGTGGTTAATGTGTTATTTTTCTAGTGTGATCTTTCGTCTACATGATATGCTTCATCATTTTAGTTCAATATAAAACTGTATTTATTATAAGCTTATACTCATTGTGGAAATTTTGTAAAATAGTTTTCCTGTTAAAAAATACAATGTTTATTAAACTTAAGGTATGCAATAAAATATATAATAGATCTAATCCTTTATTTCTTAAAACAGAATGTCATTATTCACTTACATATTTTACTGTATAAATGTAATCACTTTTCCAAATGCATTCTTAACATTGCCTTGGTTTGTTTCCATTTCACACTGTGTTTTTACATGCGTGTTCTAAGCCCAGTGAAATGGTAAGAAGCATAAATTAATGAAAATGTCTTTAGATCCTAGGTCTCTTTCATTCAATTTAATTGCTATAGAATCTACTCTTGCCTCTCAACTTCCAGTTTTCCTGTAGTGCACACCTCATTCTTGGCACATAACCTAATCTCTGCTATAACTTCAGTGATGCAGAACTGATCATATCTGTCTCCTTAGTAATATAAATCAATTGTCTCTGTCATTCTAAGCACAGGTTCCCTATTGGGTCACAAAATGTCTTCAAGACTTTTATCTCTCTCCCTCATGCATCTCAATTTGAACCGTATTACAACCAATTACAACCACACTTTTCTCCCTTGTCTCAATATATTTGCTTATACAATTTATTCTGCAATTTCCTACCAATTTTTGCCTGTCTCTGGTTTGTACAACTAGTTCTCACTAACAATTCAAGGCACAACTCTGCTATCACCATCTCAGTAACCCTGTAAGACTCCTCATAATACCTTGTGCTTCCCTCGATCAACACACACAGTGCAGTCCAGTTTATTTTCTTCCATTAACATTTGTAATTTGAAACCCTGGAGCAAATATGCCCTTGTCTCATATTCCACTTCACAAGCATCAAACTTAAAACGTGACAGCTGTTCATCCACTTGAAACACGGTGCTTTTTAAATAAATTAACAAATACATTAAAAAGTATGAAAAGAATATAAATTCCAAGTAGTTGACTTTAAGTTTTAATAAGGGTAACAACAATTCTCTCTGGTCCACTGTGGTCCTGGGATCTAACACGAGTTTAGCATATGAGGAGAGTTCACCAAGTACATGAATGGACAGACTAATCTAGCATTAAACAATAGAGATAGGAATGTGCAAAACAAATGCCATTCTCAATGTGAAAATTCTGTCCACTGTCATAACATAACTCTAAGAATGCAGTCTGTGGAGCTAGGTCTTATTACTTTATGTTTCTAGAACATATTTGTCTTGTCCCAGAATTATAGCAATCTGCAAAAAAAAAAATGGCAGGAATTGTTTTCATAAAATTGGTCACAAATACGATTAATTTTTGCAAAGTATTATTATTATTATTATTTTTGATTTTTCGAGACAGGGTTTCTCCGTAGCTTTTGGTTCCTGTCCTGGAACTAGCTCTTGTAGACCAGGCTGGCCTCGAGCTCACAGAGATCCACCTGCATCTGCCTCCCAAGTGCTGGGATGAAAGGCATATGCCACCACCCCCCGGCTGCAAAGTATTATTAATTCTACTTTTACTCTTATTATTTCTCTTTCTTCTCTGATTACATTGTTAGATGAGAGTTAAAATTATAAAGAGGAAAATGTGTATGAATAATGACTTTTCTTCTCACAGATGTGAAAATACAATCCTTGAACAAGAATAATACAGTTACAATGCTAAAAGTAAGGGAAAAGAAGCTTAAAGTTACACCATGGGATTTTAAGTATAAACAAACTGCACAATGGAATTCGTCTTTTACAGTATATCTTTACTAATGGAATAGGTCTAATGTCTGCTAAGTTCAGATTTGATTAGACATTAAGTGGGAAATAATCAGTGATCATAAAAACTATTAAGAATATCAGTTGAGACATAACACCATCCAGCTCAGTCTGTCTGGCGCTGGGGGCAAACCCTCAGGGCAAGTAGGCAGGCGAGACCTCCTTTGTCTCACTGGCCCGCCAGCACCAACCAAGGTAGGCGCTTTGTTTAGGAACTACCCAACCTGCAGGGAGATCTGATCTCGGCACCAGGAGAGACAGCAGGGCGGTGAGTTTGTGACCAGTGGCGGCGGAAGCAGCCCTGGACAGGGAACTCTGAAGTTCCTCATCCCCTCCCTATACTCCCCGGGCTCCCTGCAGGGGCTCTACCCCCCCATACTGCCTCTCTCTTCTTGTCCCACCCAGCTTGCATCCAGAACCCGTCTTCCTTCTGTCCCCTTTCCTCTTTGGGCACATAACACCATCCAGCTCAGTCTGTCTGGCGCTGGGGGCAAACCCTCAGGGCAAGTAGGCAGGCGAGACCTCCTTTGTCTCACTGGCCCGCCTGCACCAACCAAGGTAGGCGCTTTGTTTAGGAACTACCCAACCTGCAGGGAGATCTGATCTCGGCACCAGGAGAGACAGCAGGGCGGTGAGTTTGTGACCAGTGGCGGCGGAAGCAGCCCTGGACAGGGAACTCTGAAGTTCCTCATCCCCTCCCTATACTCCCCGGGCTCCCTGCAGGGGCTCTACCCCCCCATACTGCCTCTCTCTTCTTGTCCCACCCAGCTTGCATCCAGAACCCTTCTTCCTTCTGTCCCCTTTCCTCTTTGGGCACATAACACCATCCAGCTCAGTCTGTCTGGCGCTGGGGGCAAACCCTCAGGGCAAGTAGGCAGGCGAGACCTCCTTTGTCTCACTGGCCCGCCTGCACCAACCAAGGTAGGCGCTTTGTTTACGAACTACCCAACCTGCAGGGAGCTCTGATCTCGGCACCAGGAGAGACAGCAGGGCAGTGAGTTTGTGACCAGTGGCGGCGGAAGCAGCCCTGGACAGGGAACTCTGAAGTTCCTCATCCCCTCCCTATACTCCCCGGGCTCCCTGCAGGGGCTCTACCCCCCCATACTGCCTCTCTCTTCTTGTCCCACCCAGCTTGCATCCAGAACCCGTCTTCCTTCTGTCCCCTTTCCTCTTTGGGCACATAACACCATCCAGCTCAGTCTGTCTGGCGCTGGGGGCAAACCCTCAGGGCAAGTAGGCAGGCGAGACCTCCTTTGTCTCACTGGCCCGCCTGCACCAACCAAGGTAGGCGCTTTGTTTACGAACTACCCAACCTGCAGGGAGATCTGATCTCGGCACCAGGAGAGACAGCAGGGCGGGGAGTTTGTGACCAGTGGCGGCGGAAGCAGCCCTGGACAGGGAACTCTGAAGTTCCTCATCCCCTCCCTATACTCCCCGGGCTCCCTGCAGGGGCTCTACCCCCCCATACTGCCTCTCTCTTCTTGTCCCACCCAGCTTGCATCCAGAACCCGTCTTCCTTCTGTCCCCTTTCCTCTTTGGGCACATAACACCATCCAGCTCAGTCTGTCTGGCGCTGGGGGCAAACCCTCAGGGCAAGTAGGCAGGCGAGACCTCCTTTGTCTCACTGGCCCGCCTGCACCAACCAAGGTAGGCGCTTTGTTTACGAACTACCCAACCTGCACGGAGATCTGATCTCGGCACCAGGAGAGACAGCAGGGCGGGGAGTTTGTGACCAGTGGCGGCGGAAGCAGCCCTGGACAGGGAACTCTGAAGTTCCTCATCCCCTCCCTATACTCCCCGGGCTCCCTGCAGGGGCTCTACCCCCCCATACTGCCTCTCTCTTCTTGTCCCACCCAGCTTGCATCCAGAACCCTTCTTCCTTCTGTCCCCTTTCCTCTTTGGGCACATAACACCATCCAGCTCAGTCTGTCTGGCGCTGGGGGCAAACCCTCAGGGCAAGTAGGCAGGCGAGACCTCCTTTGTCTCACTGGCCCGCCTGCACCAACCAAGGTAGGCGCTTTGTTTAGGAACTACCCAACCTGCAGGGAGATCTGATCTCGGCACCAGGAGAGACAGCAGGGCGGGGAGTTTGTGACCAGTGGCGGCGGAAGCAGCCCTGGACAGGGAACTCTGAAGTTCCTCATCCCCTCCCTATACTCCCCGGGCTCCCTGCAGGGGCTCTACCCCCCCATACTGCCTCTCTCTTCTTGTCCCACCCAGCTTGCATCCAGAACCCTTCTTCCTTCTGTCCCCTTTCCTCTTTGGGCACATAACACCATCCAGCTCAGTCTGTCTGGCGCTGGGGGCAAACCCTCAGGGCAAGTAGGCAGGCGAGACCTCCTTTGTCTCACTGGCCCGCCTGCACCAACCAAGGTAGGCGCTTTGTTTAGGAACTACCCAACCTGCAGGGAGATCTGATCTCGGCACCAGGAGAGACAGCAGGGCGGTGAGTTTGTGACCAGTGGCGGCGGAAGCAGCCCTGGACAGGGAACTCTGAAGTTCCTCATCCCCTCCCTATACTCCCCGGGCTCCCTGCAGGGGCTCTACCCCCCCATACTGCCTCTCTCTTCTTGTCCCACCCAGCTTGCATCCAGAACCCTTCTTCCTTCTGTCCCCTTTCCTCTTTGGGCACATAACACCATCCAGCTCAGTCTGTCTGGCGCTGGGGGCAAACCCTCAGGGCAAGTAGGCAGGTGAGACCTCCTTTGTCTCACTGGCCTGCCTGCAACAAGCAAGGAGAGACATCACTATAACACCAGGAGACTAGCACTGCAGAGAGCCATCACTGGGAAGGTACATCAGTAGGCAAGGAGACCTGATCCGGTAAAAGAAGATCCAGAGGGGAGCATTCGGAGAAAGAGATGGGCAGGCGCCAATGCAAGAATTCACCTAACAATCTGAAAAACTATATGAAACCACCAGAACCCAGCGACCTCCCAACAGGTGGACATGAACACCTTAATCATGAAGAAGTAGATAAAATTGACTTTATGAAAGTGATTGACGCCCTTAAACAACATGTAAAAAATGCCCTTATAGAAATGGATGAGAAGTATAACAGAAAGTTTGAAGAATTGAGTAAATCAGTGAATGATACCCTAGGAAACCAAGGAAAAACAATCAAACAGATAATGGAAACAGTTCAAGACTTAAAAACTGAAATGGAGGCAAAGAAGAAAACACAAACAGAAGGTCAGCTGGACAGGGAAAATCTAGGTAAACGAATAGAGACTACAGAAGCAAGCATAACCAACAGAATACAAGAGATAGAAGAAAGAATCTCAGAATCTGAAGATACCATAGAGAAAATAAACACGCTGATCAAAGAAAACAGCAAGGCCAACAAATTCTCAACACAAAACATTCAGGAAATATGGGACACAATAAAAAGACCAAACCTAAGAATAATAGGAATAGAAGAAGGAGAAGAAGCGCAGCTCAATGGTCCAGAAAATATATTTAATAAAATTATAGAAGAAAACTTTCCCAACCTAAAGAAAGATATACCTATGAAGATTCAAGAAGCATACAGAACACCGAATAGGCTGGATCAAAAAAAAACATCCTCTCGCCATATAATAATCAAAACACAAAGCATACAGAATAAAGAAAGAATACTAAGAGCAGCAAAGGAAAAAGGCCAAGTTACTTATAAAGGTAAACCTATCAGACTTACACCTGACTTCTCTATGGAAACCATGAAAGCCAGAAGGTCCTGGATAGATGTACTGCAGAAACTAAGAGACCATGGATGCAAGCCCAGACTACTATACCCAGCCAAGCTTTCGTTCACTATAAATGGAGAAAACAAAATTTTCCAGGATAAAAACAAATTTAAACAATACGTAGCCACAAATCCAGCCTTACAGAAAGTAATAGAAGGAAAATCACTAACCAAGGAGTCCAACAATGACCACAATATCTCAGACAAATAGAGACCCTTCACCAGCGCAACACAAAGAAGGGGAACACACAAAATTTCCAACTTAAAAAATGACCGGAGTTAACAACCACTGGTCATTAATATCACTTAATGTCAATGGACTCAACTCTCCTATAAAAAGGCACAGACTAAGAGATTGGATACGAAAACAGGATCCAACATTCTGCTGTTTACAAGAAACACACCTCAACCACAAAGACAGGCACCTACTCAGAATAAAGGGTTGGGATAAGGCTTATCAAGTAAATGGACCTAAGAAACAAGCAGGGGTGGCCATACTAATTTCTAACAAAGTTGACTTCAAACTTAAATCAATCAGGAGAGATGGAGAGGGACATTTTCTACTCATAACAGGAACAATTCATCAGGATGAAGTCTCAATCCTGAATATCTATGCCCCTAATATAAAAGCACCCACGTACGTAAAAGAAACATTGTTAAAACTCAAGGCAGCCATCAAACCGCACACATTAATAGTAGGAGACTTTAATACTCCTCTCTCACCAATGGACAGGTCAAGTAGACAGAAACCTAACAGAGAAATAAGAGAATTAATGGAGGTAATGAATCAAATGGACTTAACAGACATCTATAGAATATTCCACCCAAATAGGAAAGAATATACCTTCTTCTCTGCAGCTCATGGAACCTTCTCAAAAATCGACCACATACTCGGTAACAAAGCAAACATCCACAGTTACAAAAAAATATTAATAACCACCTGTATCTTATCAGATCACCATGGATTAAAGCTAGAATTCTGCAACAATGCTACCCCCAGAAAGCCTACAAACTCATGGAAACTGAATAGTCAACTACTGAACCATTCCTGGATTAAGGAAGAAATAAAGAAAGAAATTAAACTCTTCCTTGAAGACAATGAAAATAAAGAAACAACATACTCAAACCTATGGGACACTATGAAAGCAGTTCTGAGAGGAAAGTTCATAGCACTAACTGCCCACTTAAAGAAAACAGAGAAAGCACACATTGGAGACTTAACAGCCCACCTGAAAGCTCTAGAAAAAAAAGAAGCAGACTCACCTAGAAGGGGTAGAAGACTGGAAATAATCAAACTGAGGGCTGAAATCAACAAAATAGAGACACAGAAAACAATTGAAAGAATCAATGAATCAAAAAGCTGGTTCCTGGAGAAAATCAACAAGATTGATAAACCCCTATCCAAACTAATCAAACGGCAGAGAGAGAATTTGCAAATTAATAAGATCAGAAATGAAAAGGGAGACATAACCACAGACACAGAGGAAATTCAGAGAATCATTAGATCTTACTACAAAGGCCTGTATGCCACAAAACTGGAAAATGTAAAAGAAATGGACGCTTTTTTAGATAAATACCATTTACCAAAGTTAAACCAGGACCAGGTGAACAACCTAAATAGACCGGTTAGTCGTGAAGAATTAGAAGCTGTTATCAAAAACCTCCCTTCCAAAAAAAGTCCAGGACCAGATGGTTTCAATGCAGAATTCTACCAGAACTTCCAACAAGACCTAATACCTATTCTCCTTAATGTATTTCACAATATAGAAACAGAAGAGTCATTGCCAAATTCCTTTTATGAAGCTACAGTAACTCTGATACCAAAACCACACAAAGACACAACCAAGAAAGAGAATTACAGGCCAATCTCACTCATGAACATCGACGCAAAAATCCTCAACAAAATTCTGGCAAACCGAATCCAAGAACACATTAGAAAAATTATCCATTATGATCAAGTAGGCTTCATACCAGAGATGCAGGGCTGGTTTAACATACGCAAATCTATCAATGTAATCCATCATATAAATAAACTGAAAGAAAAAAACCATATGATCGTTTCATTAGATGCTGAAAAAGCATTTGACAAAATTCAACATCCCTTTATGATAAAAGTCTTGGAGAGATTAGGGATACAAGGGTCATACCTAAATATAATTAAAGCTATATACAGCAAGCCGACAGCTAATATCAAATTAAATGGAGAGAAACTTAAAGCCATCTCACTAAAATCAGGAACACGCCAAGGCTGTCCACTCTCTCCATACCTCTTCAATATAGTTCTCGAAGTTTTAGCAATAGCAATAAGACAACATAAGGGGATAAAGGGGATTCAAATTGGAAAGGAAGAAGTTAAACTTGCATTATTTGCAGATGATATGATAGTGTACATGAGCGACCCCAAAAACTCCTCCAAAGAACTCCTACAGCTGATAAACGCCTTTAGTAATGTGGCAGGATACAAGATCAACTCCAAAAAATCAGTCGCCCTCTTATACACAAAGGATCTGGAAGCAGAGAGAGAAATAAGAGAATCATCACCTTTCACGATAGCCACAAACAGCATAAAATATCTTGGGGTAACTCTAACCAAGGAAGTGAAAGATCTATTTGACAAAAACTTTAAGGCATTGAAGAAAGAAATTGAAGAGGATACCAGAAAATGGAAGGATCTCCCTTGCTCTTGGATTGGGAGAATCAACATAGTAAAAATGGCAATTCTACCAAGGGCAATTTATAGATTCAATGCAATCCCCATTAAAATCCCATCAAAATTCTTCACAGATCTTGAAAGGACAATAATCAACTTTATATGGAGAAACAAAAAACCCAGGATAGCCAAAACAATCTTATACAATAAAGGAACTTCTGGAGGCATTACCATCCCTGACTTCAAACTCTATTACAGAGCTACAGTAATGAAAACAGCGTGGTACTGGCATAAAAACAGAGAAGTCGACCAATGGAATCGTATAGAAGATCCGGATTTTAACCCACAAACCTATGAACAACTGATTTTTGATAAAGGAGCTAAAAGTATACAATGGAAGAAAGAAAGCATCTTCAACAAATGGTGCTGGCACAATTGGATGTCAACCTGTAGAAGAATGAAAATAGACCCATATCTATCACCATGCACAAAACTCAAGTCCAAATGGATCAAAGACCTCAATATCAATCTGAACACACTGAACCTGATAGAAGAGAAAATGGGAAGTACCCTACAACATATGGGCACTGGAGATCGCTTCCTATGTACAACCCCAGCAGCACAGACATTAAGGACAACATTGAATAAATGGGACCTCCTGAAACTGAGAAGCTTCTGTAAAGCAAAGGACACTGTCATTAAGACAAAAAGGCAGCCTACTGACTGGGAGAAGATCTTCACCAACCCCGCAACAGACAAAGGTCTGATCTCCAAAATATATAAAGAACTCAAGAAACTAGACTTTAAAAGGATAATTAACCCAATTAAAAAATGGGGCACTGAACTGAACAGAGAATTCTCAACAGAAGAAGTTAAAATGGCCAAAAGATACTTAAGGTCATGCTCAACCTCCTTAGCGATCAGAGAAATGCAAATCAAAACAACTTTGAGATATCATCTTACACCTGTCAGAATGGCTAAAATCAAAAACACCAAGGATAGCCTTTGCTGGAGAGGTTGTGGAGAAAGGGGTACCCTCATCCATTGCTGGTGGGACTGCAAACTTGTGCAACCACTTTGGAAATCAGTGTGGCGGTTTCTCAGAAAAATTGGGATCAACCTACCCCTGGACCCAGCAATACCACTCTTGGGAATATACCCAAGAGATGCCCTATCATATGACAAAAGCATTTGTCCAACTATGTTCATAGCAGCATTATTTGTAATAGCCAGAACCTGGAAGCAACCTAGATGCCCTTCAATGGAAGAATGGATGAAGAAAGTGTGGAATATATACACATTAGAGTACTACTCTGCGGTAAAAAACAATGACTTCTCGAATTTTGCATGCAAATGGATGGAAATAGAAAATACGATCCTTAGTGAGGTAACCCAGACCCAAAAAGAAGAACATGGGATGTACTCACTCATAATTGGTTTCTAGCCATGGATAGGGGCCACTGAGTCTATAATTTGTGATCCTAAAGAAGCTAAACAAGAGGGTAAACCCAAGGGAAAACATATAGATATCCTCCCAGCTATGGGAAATAGTCATGACTGATGGGCAAAAAATTGGAATCTTGGGGGTGGGGTGGGATGGGGATGAGGGGGGATGGGGAGAGAAAAGTGTGAAGGAGAGGATGAGGGGAACTGGGGGAATCGGGGTGAATGGGGATAAAGAAAGGTTGGATAGGGGAGCAGGGAAACTCATACCTTAGGTAAGGGAGCCACCTAAGGGGTGACAAGAGACTTGAACTTGGAATGGCTACCTGATGCCCAGGGCAATGTCCCCAGTTAGTTCATTGGGGCACCTGAGGATAGGGAACCTGAAATGAACCTATCCTATAATCTTACTGATGAATATCTTGCATATCGCCATAGAACCTTCATCTAGCGATGGATGGAGATAGAGCCAGAGACCCACACTGGAGCACCGGACTGAGCTCCCAAGGTTATAATGAGGAGCAGAAGGAGAGAGAACATGAACAAGGAAGTCAGGACCATGAGGGGTGCACCCAACCACTGAGACAGTGGGGCCGATCTATTGGGAGCTCACCAAGGTCAGCTGGACTGCTACTGAAAAAAACATGGGATAAAACCGGACTCTCGGAATGTGGCGGACAATGAGAGCTGACGAGAGGCCAAGGAGAATGGCACAGGAACTTTCATCTGGCGATGGATCGAGAGAGAGACAGAGACCCAATTTGGATCAACCGTCTGAGCTCTTAAGGTCCAAATGAAGAGCAGAAGGAGGGAGAACATGAGCAAGGAAATCAGGACCACGAGGCGTGCACCCACCCACTGTGACAGTGGAACTGATCTGTTGGGAGCTCTCCAAGGCCAGCTGGTCTGGGACTGAATAAGCATGGGTTGAAACTGGACTCTCTGAACATGGCGGACAATGAAGGCTGATGAGAAGCCAAGGACAATGGCACTAGGTTTCGATCCTAATACATGAACTGGCTTTGTGGGAGCTTAGCCTGTTTTGATGCTCACCTTCCTGGGCCTGGATGGAAGTGGGAGGACCTTGGTCTTCCTGTAGGGCAGGGAATTTGGACTGCTCTTCAGTAGCGAGAGGGAGGGGGAATGGACTGGGGGGAGGAGAAGAGGAGTGGGGATAGGGGAGGGGAGAGGGGGGAGGGGGCAATGTGTGGGAGGAGGGGAGGGAAATGGGAAACGGGGAGCAGTTGGAAATTTTAATTAAAAAAGAATAAAAAAAAAATATATAAAAAAAAAAAAAAAAAAAAAAAAAGAATATCAGTTGATAGGCTCCTATGAGTAGGAGTTGCGATTTCACCCACATACCACAATGGAATCTAAGAATTCTGAAGAAATGGGCTTGTTACCACCAGCCTCTAATTCTCGCCTTTAATTTTTTAATTAAATTTGCTTCTCTCGTTGCATTTTGTGCTGTTACAGTCTCATTGAACACTAAGGCAGCTCAAATTATTTTATGTCTTGAATATTTCCTTTCATTGATATGCATCATACAGCATGTTCTTTTTCTTTCCAACACAATCAGATAAGAGCATGCTCATTTGCATTCTGTACAGTTTGGGCAGCAATCTGGCTCTTCTGTCAACATTCCACGATGATGAACTCTCATGCCTCTCCAGAAATCCAGCGATATTTATAAGCTCAACTGGCAAACATGGCCAATGTGACTTTGCCACTGTTGCAGCAATTGTTTGTAGCAATTACAAAGTGAGTCATCTCTCTTCGTCGCCCAGCCACACTGAAGCTGATTGCTCATTGTGTTCACACAGTAAGGATAATCAACAGCCTACATAGAAAGCAAGGTTAACTCAGTCTTTGTTGCAATCAGTGTCTTGAGACTTCTCTACCTACACTGCTGGCATGGGTCTTGTGTGACCCACCCCAAAATTACCAGTTTACTGTTTATCTTTTTTAAAGCAGAAAATTCTGGGTAAGATGAAAATGAAAGGTACTTGAGACTTCTATTTCTAACTTGTATCAGTTCTCTAGTCCTGGAAGATAACGGAAGAGTTAATAAAAGGAAAGGAAAGTTCTAAGTTATGACTTCTACAGCAGACATGAAATTCTACAAACCAGAAGGCCTGGAAGAGGTTATGGATGTAAAAGGAGATTTCAAGCCCAACAAAAAGCACAACAATGAGGCTGGAGAGATGAATCAGCAGCTAAGATCACTTGATATTCCTGCAGAGGACCTAGGTTCAGGTTCTAGCAGCCACAGGCTTGCTTTCAAGATTCTGTAACTGCAGTTCCGTGGGATTTCATATTTTCTTCTGGCCACTGTAGGCACAGCACATATGCCATGCACCTTCCTGTATCCAGAAAAAAACACTCAAACACATCAAATTAACAAAAATGAATTTAAAAAGCCCAATACCCATATTTCTTTGTATTTCTGTATGTGGACATTGAATCTCACATATACTGTGCATCTAACAGGAGGCCATCTATTGTGTCTTCTTCCATTCCCAAATGCTTCCTTTGTTCCTAACATCTTGGCTCTTTTCTATAACTTTTCTATAATTTTTCTATAATTCAAAAAATTACTTAATAGTAGACTTTCAGTTTTTAAATTTCTTTCTTAAATTGAACTGATTTTATCTGAAACAGAACATTTAAAACTTGCACGTTTGTGTGTATATTCAAAAGTATTCAATGATATTTTGATAGATGTATACACTATGAAAAATTTATACTAGCACTTCACATTTACTTTTCAAGTATTTATCATTTCTTTTTAGTAAAAAACATTTTCTCTATGTTTAACATACACAACACATTGTCTATAATCTTTCACTAATCCTATAGCACACTGGAACTCCTTGCTATGATCCATATATAATTTGGTATCTATAAGTCAGCCCTTTCTCCATCCTCCCTCATTTTTTTTCACCAATCACTGGTTACTGCTTTCAACTCCCAACATCTTTATGATCAGTTAAAAAATCCACATATAAGCAACATCGTGGGGTAACCTGTTATCTGTGCCTGGCTTATTATACTTAATCTAGTGATCTCAAATTCCATTCATGTAATTGTAGATGATAAGCATTTCCCCTTTGAAATGTTAATAATAGACTGTGGTAAAAATATGCTCCATGTTCTGTATCCATTATCAGTTGTTAGGCATTTGCTTCTCTTCATTCCCTGCCTTTTGTTAATAATTTCACAAAGAACAAAGCAGTACAACGACTCCTGCATGTTCTGATTTCATTTTCTTTATTTATATACCCAGTAGGGGGATTGTTGGCTCACATCACAGTTCTCAATTTTATTTGCCTATTTCCAATGACTTTTGAAGAACAAATTTTCCTTAGTCTTTTATGTGTGTTGATATCAGACACGTCTGGGGATCCAGGACAGTGGAAAAAATATAACATTTGAATCTGAATACAATATAAGGGAAGAGTTTTTATATGTGTAAAAGAAAAGCACATTTTTAGTATATAAAGTGTCAAGATTAATGTATTCTGTTTTGTGGTGAAATAAATACAATACTTGACATAGCAGAAAATTAAATAAAAGAATAAGGCATTTGCTTGACAACTATATTCCGAAAACTTGGAAGGGAGATTTTATTTGGGGAAAAGATAATGTATCAAACGAATCTTATCTTTTAAAACAAGTTTTTTCCCCTTAAGAAAGAAAGATAACTAATCAAAGGAAGTGTTTACACTCACAAAATGTCAAAGCTTTTGCAAAATAAAAGGAAGTGCCTCTAACAACCCACAGTGTAGGTAAAATTTACAAACATAGAACCATGTCTATTCACATATTTAACTTTCAAGGACAAATAAATACTCCAACTATTTTTCATTTAAACAAGAAAGTTCAAAAACAAACTTAATATCAACAAAACAAATTACCAAGAAAATGCAAAGCTGAATAAAGAATGCTTTACAGCACAGATCTTCCTGGGAGAAAAGGAGTAGGAAGTAATATTTAAGAATCTTGATCTAGGCGCCTTGATCCTTACCTACATATTCAACAAGTAGGAAACTAAGATGTAACATCACCAGTGTGAGTTCAACCTGGGCCTTGCAGCGAGACTTCCTTCAAAAAGAGGCTTGAGTTGATTTGGGAGAAAGACAGTAGATCAAATGTGAAGGCAAATGAGAAAAACTCTATTTCCAGATAGCTAACCTCTCACAAAACTAATCAGAATTCTTTATTTTGGGATTTATTTTATTTTAAATTATATGTCCGCATATATATGTTTGTGAGTTTGTCCACGTGTGAATGCAGAGAGTCTAGAACTGGGCATGGGATCCATGCAGTTAGAGGTACACAGAGTTGTGAGCCTCTGTGAAGGTGCCAGCAACCCTACTCAGGTTCTCTGCAAGAACAGCATGGACTTTTAATTACCTATTATCTTAAACCCTATGAGTCCTGTCTGAAATGTTCAAAAAAATCCCAAGTAGAATCAAACTTGGAAACTAACCTTTATATAAACCAACAACAAACACATTTAGAAAGAAGTGATGGTTACACTCTCATTGACAACAGCTTCAAAGACAATAAATTATCAAGGAATAAACCCAACCAAAAAGATAACTGGCTTCTACAATGATAGCTTCTGAAGAGATTAACGGATCCAGGAAGGCCAATTGGGGGTGGTACACACCTTTAATCCCAACACTCAGGAGGCAGAGGTAGGCAGATCTCTGTAAATTTAAGGCCAGGCTGGGACTACCAAATGAGTCCCAGGACAGATAGGATTGTTTCTCAGAGAAACTCTGTCTCAAAAAACAAAAAAAGGAGTGCCATGAAATAATGGAAATATCTCCTATACTCATAAATCTGTAGAATTAATATTGAGAAAATGATCATCCTACCAAAGTAATTTACAAATTCAATGAAATCCCAAACAAAATACCTATAACATTCTTTATAAGAATAGAAAAAAAAATCTACCCTAAAATGAAAACACAAAGACTCTGAATAGTCAAAGCAATCCAGAGCAAAAAGAGCAATACTTGATGGATTAGCATTTCCAGATCTTCATCTATAATCTCGAGCTATAGTAATACAAACAGCTTGGTGTTGTCACAAAAATGAAGGTATAAACAAATGGAGCAAAATGAAAGAAGCAAGTGTGCATACGAGTAAGTTTTAACTACAGGTATGTGATATTTGACAAAGAAGTCAAAAATACACTGGAGAAGAGATAGTATATCCAACAAAAGGTGCTGAAAAAAACAGATCTTCCTATACAGAAGAATGAAGTATGATCACATCTATAACCTTGCACAAAACTAACTTTGTGTCAATCAAAGACTCTAATTTGAAAAAATAAAAAAATGATACAAGAAACATAGGCAGTACTCTACAAGATGCTACAGCATGAAATTCTGCTTCAGCTTAATTCCACAATTGACAAGTGGGACTTCATAAAGCTAATGCACTTCTGAATAGTTAAGGAAACATTCAAGAAAGTGACGAATTAAACCACGGAACTAGAAAGAATCTTTTCCAGATTTACATTTGCTCAGAGCATTAATAACCAGAATGTGTTGTTGGTTTTTGTGTTGTTGTTGAGACAAGGTCATACTATGTAGCACTAGGTGGTTTGCAACTCACAGAGAGTCTCCTGCCTCTGCCTTTCTTTGCTGGGATTATATGTGTGCACCACCATACCCAGTCAAAAAACCAAAGCCAAGAAAACTAATGTCCCAAATAAAACAAATGAACTATGAATCTGAGCAGAGAGTTCTATCTATCTATCTATCTATCTATCTATCTATCTATCTACCTATCTATCTATCTATCTATCTATCATCTATCATCTATTTAACTACATATATACCTATAGAAAAGAAATAACACAAAAAGTGTTCATTATCCTTAGCAATAAGGAAAATGCAAATAAAACAACTTTGAAATTTCATCTTACCTCAGGAAGAATGATTAAGATAACAAAGCAGACAACAGCAGATGTTGGGCAGATAAAGGGAAAAGGTAACCCTCAAATACTATTGGTGTGGTTACAATCTGGTCCAGTCATGCATGTGTCAGTAATTTAAAAAGAGGCCATCTAATCAAGGAGTGGTATATGGAGAGCTTAGAGAAAGTTAAGGGAATGGGAAAAATGTTGTAATATTCTTAATTAAGAAAATTAATATTCATGTTGAATGTCTTGGTGAGAAACTCAAAGTGTTCCCAGTAAAAACAGGAAGAAGACAAGGCTGTCCACTCTCTCCATAACTATTCAACATATTTCTTGAAGTTCTGGCTAGAGCAATAAGACAAGAAAAAAAGATCAAGGGGTTTCAAATTGGAGAGGAAGAAATCAAACTTTTGTTATTTGCAGATGATGTGATAGTATTCATAATTGACCCAAAATACTCTACCAGGGAACTTCTACAGCTGCCTTCAGTGATGTGATACAGGATGCACTTAAAAAAATCAGGAGTCCTCCTATATACAAAAGATAAAGAAGTCAGAAAAACATCACATCCACGATACTCACATATAACATAAAATATTTTGTAACACTAACCAAAGAAGTGAAAAAGTTGTTCAACAAAACATTAAGTCTTTGAAGAAAGAAATTAAAGAAGTAAAATGTAAAAATCTCCAATGCTCTTTGATAGGTAGGATTAACATAATAAAAATGACAATCCTACCAAAAGCAATCTATAGATTCAATGCAATCCACAACAAAATCCAACAAAGTTCTTCACAGACCTTGAAAGAACAATATTCAACTTCATATGGAAAAACAAAAACCCTGGATAGCCAAAACAATCCTGTACAATGAACCCCAAAAGGCAAAAAACCAACCAACCAACCAACCAACCAAACAAACAAACAAAAAAACAATTTCAAGAATTTCAATACCTAGGTAACTATTTGAGGACTTTAGTTTTAATCAGAATGTTTTTGTCTCACATAAATGTAGCACATTAATCCATAATGCTTCCTCATTAGCAATAAAGCAATTAAAAATAACCGCAGCTAAGTAACTGCACCGCTGTTTTTAGATGCCTAATTACAGAACCTCTTTAGGGCGATGGAAATGTCAGCTCATTAGAGCACGGTGTTTATTATTTGGAGCAACAGACTACAGCCAACATAGAAGGTGACCAATTAAGCTAGCCATTTGTCATGATGGAATGTGTGACTAAATTATTGTTTGCATGTATGTTGCTAACTAATTCTGGGTGAAGTTTTTGCCTTAGGAACAATGTGAAAGATAGGAAAGGAATATAAATCTGAAGTTTATGTCAAAATGTTTAATAGGGTCAATTCACATTCATGATTTAACAAAAATTAACATATGCCTCTTTTTTACAAAGATCGTGTGTTTTCCTTTCCATAATCTAAATAATTTAAGTATTTGGAGGCTTTTCTTGTACTGGGTAGTATTTTAATTAGGCAGCTGTGTGATTTCACATTCATCCTCTCAATATCTTCAGTTCTTTTGTACCTTAGTGCAA
The DNA here is from genome assembly GCF_950005125.1 of Chionomys nivalis. NCBI lineage: Eukaryota > Metazoa > Chordata > Mammalia > Rodentia > Cricetidae > Chionomys > Chionomys nivalis. Next base: position 55,826,653 of record NC_080095.1, read on the forward strand.
ATGACTAGAAGCTGGATATATATTTCAGAAAAAAAAATAAAACGTTGTTTTCCATCATCTGAGAAACTCAATGAAGCTGTATCAGTAACCCTGAAGTCCAGCAGGAAAAGTCTCAACAATTTTGCTTGAACCTCCTTTGGTTCCTTGGTACCTATCTTGGTTGGATTTTCTGCCTCTTTAATAAAATGTCCTGACAGAAAGCATTTAAGGAAGAAAGGGTTTATTTGGGCTAATAGTTCCATAACACGTTCCACCACAGCAGGCAAGTGCAGGAGCAGGAGCTCCATCTGTCATCAGGAAGTACAGTCATGACTACCTGTCCTCTGATCATTTTCCCCTTTTCATACAGTCTGTTATCCCAGAGAATGGTGCTACCCACAATTCGAGGCTCTTCCAATATAATATATAAAATCAAGGTCTCTCGGTGATGCAAGACAACCATTTCTCAGGTGACTCTACATCATAAAATACTGACAGTTAAGATTACAATCCACAGCTCCAGAGAAGCTAGGTAATAAGAAGGAACCAAATGGAAGGCATGGATCTCCCTGGGAAGAGGAATTAGATGAGATATCCTGGGTAAACCGGGGGACAAAGGGGTGGTAAAGGGGAGAGGATGGGGGATGATGAGAACATGAGGGAACAGAATGGTTGAGCTGTGGAAGGGACGAAGTGGGAGAGCAACGAAATAGGTATATTGATAGAAAGAATCCTTATGGGGTTAGGTAGAAGCCTGGTGCTAGAGAAATTCCCAGGAATCCACAAGGATGACCCCAGCTAAAGCTCCTAGCAATAGTGGAGAAGGTGCCGCCGAAACTGGCCTTTCCCTGTAATAATATTCGTGAATACCCACCCTGTCATCATAGAGCCTTCAACCAGTAACTGATGGAAGTAGATGCAGAGGTCCACAGTCAAGCCCCAGACCGAACTCCAGGAATTCAGTCGAAAAGGAGGGAATATTTGAGCAAGGGAGGTCAAGATCATGAAGGAGAAATCTATAAAGACAGCTGAACCATGCTCGTGTGAACTCATGAACTCTAAACCAATAGCTGTGGAACCTCCAAGGGACCGAACTCTGCATGTGGGAGTCAGTTGTGTAGCCTGTTCTCTCTGAGGGGCCTATCCACGGTGCATGAGCAGTTTGTTGGAGCCCATTCTTTATGGTGGGATGCCATACTCAGCCTTAATGCGATGGGGAGGGGCTTGGATCCGCCTCAACTTCATGGGATAGGCTTTGTTGACTCCCCATGAGAGACCTTACCTTTTGGGAGGAGTGGATGAGAGGCTGGGCTGGGGAAAGGGAGACAAAAAGGAGTGGAAGGAGGAGTGGGAGTGAGAATTGTGGTTGGAATGTAAAATGAAATTTAAAAATAAATTTATTTAAAAAATCATACAAAGATGAAGTATCATAGTATCAACCATTTTCAAGAGCTTTCTAAGTCACACCTAAAGGTAAGCCATCCTCCCTCACTGAACATGTATGTTTGCTTAGTTACAGTCATTTTCTATGCAAAACTAATTTCAACAGATGATATTAGCCTCCAATGCTACAAATGTATGACCCACTCCGAAATTCCACAAAAAAAATTGTTAAAAAAGACAGTTTGAAAAAATAACTTCGAACATCTCTATAAATCACTAGTTGTCAGACAAATCTAGTTTCTTATTCTTATCATGTCTGAGGAGCTGACAGACCTTCAACATAATTTTTTCTACCCTGGACCTTGTTTCTCTTCAATGTAAAATGAGACTTGTCATGCATGGTTTCTAATGTTCCTTCGGTTTTGACATTTAATGACTTGATTCTAAGAAAATCAGGTCTTCTAGGGTGTCAAAAGAATTGCGCTGTGTTTTTGAAGTCTTTTTAAAGTGGTTTGTGCTGCTACCCTCAACTTCCATTAGCTACATTTGAAAACTGATAGGAGCTGAGGTCTGTAACCTCCTAATCAAAAAGTCCTCTCAATGCTTTGTAAAAGCAACAAGGGACCTTTTCTTGAGAAGGAATAAACGGTTTTACTGATTGCTAGTAAGGTGAGTATGTCCTATTAGGACCTATCTCTCAGTGGCAAACATTATCTTGCAGAGTATGAGTGAAAATTTTCCTAGAATTGAACCAATGGTTCAAAGCTGAACTCAACACTACTGAACACTCTAATGTCTAAGGTCAAGTGCCATGATCAGGTCAAATCAACCACTTTTCTTCAGGATTAATTAAGAGGATTAAAAACTAAGCTAGTATAACCTCTGCCATCTCTTCATATAAGATGTCATAAAGCACTTAGCAACCGTGAACGAGATTTTGAAAATGAAGTGCTCCATTCAATTCATTCATAAAAACTAACAGTACTTGTGAACAGTAGCGTCGCTCTTCCTCTTGAACTTAATGCTTGCTGATTTGAGTAGCTACTTTTACACACTTGGTGTCCTGAGAAGAACAGATAGTGTTCTGAGAATATTATCAAGGATCTTGGTATTATAGACTTTTATCACCCTTTTATGTGATATAAAAAGGGACTTAGTATTTGAATTATGGAGTTTATCCACTTCTGAAGCATTGGTATCTGAACAAAGAAAGATTGCTGAAACAATCTATTCAATGATGCTAGATAGAAAAGTGTCTTTTGGATAAGTGGTTATAAAATTAAAGATCGTTAATTCACATTGTCAATCAAAATAGAAGTGAACAAGAATTTGAGTCTCCTCATGACTCCACGTGCAAGACTACAGGGTTGAGGCAAAGGGATTGTGTGTAACTACTGATCAAAATAAATTATCTACTTTTTATATGACAATGTTTATATTCAACAAAACTACTGCTTTTTAAGCAAAGAACCAAAAATTACCAGAACAAGGTTTTAACCAGCATTATCATAACCTTTTATTTCCTAGCCTCTTATCATATGCTTTATTTTAATGTAGAGCCTATGAACACAAATAAAGAGGAAGTCCATGTCTCACTATCACTAAATATTCCAAAGATCAGTTCTCAGGAGATTCATGATCAGAGAGCCAGACCAGAAAAAAAGGGAAAGATCAAATATTGGATTTAGTTTTGTTGTTTGTTTGTTTTTATGTTTGGTTTGTTTTTGTTTATAGAGACAGGGTTTCTCTGTGCAGCTTTGGAGCCTGTCCTGGAACTCGCTCTGTAGACAAGGCTGGCTTTGAACTCATGGAGATCTACCTGCCTTTGCCCACTAAGTACTGTCGTTGAAGGCATGTTCCTTGACTTCCCGGTTTGAATTTAGTTGACAATAAATTTTAGACAAAAAGAATGAATAAATCTTAATCATCAAAATGAAGCTGTTCTAATAATACACAGTAACAGAAATCCAGAAAGGAGCAAAGATATACGAAGTGGCTCTAATATGAAAGGAGCTTGCTTTATCAGAATACAGGTGGTGTCATTTACTTAGGAAAATTAAATGCATGCCTATCAGGAGCTAAGATTCTAAAATTTAAAGAAAACAGAACAAAAGAAAACAAAGTGAAACTGCCATTTCAATTTTCCTATCTAAGGTATCAGGTACAAGAAAATTTGTTGGTTTGATTTTGAGTTCAGAAAAAAAATTAAATTTACTTTTTTTTCAGTTTCACTAAGGTTCTTTTTTAACTTGGAAATTGCATAGGGAAATTAGAGTGTAAATGAGAAAAAGATCACTTGATGAAACATGGTAAAGTTCACTATTAAAAATTCTAACCCTTCAGGGCTAGGGGATGACCAAGGAGTTATGAGCACTAACTGTGCCTGCAGAGAACTCAGGTTTCCACCAAAAAAACAGTAGGATGCTCAGAACTGCCTACTGTAAACCCAGATCCAGAGGATCAGGTGACCTCTTCTATCCTTGGGACCGGCACTCATAAGATACATATACATATACTCAGGCATAGATACACATAAAACAAAATAAATTAATTTCTTTCTAAAATCCTAAGTTCAAAGATAGTAATTCCTTTCTTTCTGTCTTTCAGATCTTACTTGTATTGCAGGGTTTTTTTTTTTTTTTTTAGCAAATAGTTAAATGTGATAATGTGATATGGATTCCCCTAACTACATCCACACAAAACCTAAGAAAACTTAAAAAGGAATTCTAGACACACACACACACACACAGAAAGAGAGAGAGAGAGAGAGAGAGAGAGAGAGAGAGAGAGAGAGAGAGAGAGAGAGAGAGACAGGGTTTATCGCAGCTTCTTGGTATCTTCATCATTATTATTTTTTGTCTGGATGGGGTTCTGTTTGCTGACAGTGATCAGGGGTACAATGGCTCCTTTACAAGAGGTCTATTGTCAGTGAAGGCTGTGCATCTTCTTTAGAGTAGGACTACCTAGTTTGTGCTAGGAAACAAACAGCTCTGGCTCTTTCATGAGGCTGGCACTTAAATAGGTTTGTGAGCAGTGTGTCACAAACTGCTTAACAGCACGTGTCATAGACCTGTTGGATGGGGCAGAGCTAAAAGGCAATGCAACCTTAGTCGTAGACACACTACTTAGAATTTTAAGAAGTAGTCCTGGTCAGAAAAGTATTACAGATATACAATAAAGACAGATTCAGATGAAAAAGACCACTGAATGGGTCACAACATCTATTTTATTTATCTGAAATGTTAAAAGTTTTATTGCTATTTTGCCCCCACTGTCTAATTTTATTCTCTAGTGTAACTAATTATTTGCTATAAAGTATATACATATAAAATAATCAACAAAGAGATATGCCTGAGTATTAGTTTGATCATTTTGCTAAGTTTTTTTCATTATTTATATATTTGGGTTATGGATTCAGTTAACTTTTGGAGAATATTAGAGATAGATAAATATACAGTCTGAATCACATTTTGCAGAATGTTGGACCCATTATAATGCTTTCATAGTAATTTTGCTGAAAATTTAGAATGTGCCACGTTGAGTGAAAATACCTTATTGCCTACATTGTGAGCATCATAAACAGAGTAACCTGTTTCACTGGATGATCTCCATCAGGCCCTTGACATTTATATCCCTGGGTAACTACTAATACAGTTTTCACTTCTGTTCACATCAATTAAAGTGTGATAAACTGATTGCTTAAGAAATCAAACATACTGTCTCTGTATTTAAAGATAAAACTGAGACTCTATATAAACAGACCAGGTAATTCTATGGTTTAGATAGGAAATAGTTGAATATATAACCATGAATTTGAGCTATGATTATAGTCACAGGTTAATGATTAAAAGAAGAAAATAGGCTGGACAAAGCTGAGTTTCTAAAGGAGTGCAAAATATAAAGTGTGACATGTATTGGTTGTAGCCAAGAAGGTCATATTATACAATGTCCTACAGGGAATGGATGTGTAAATATTACACTAGGAAGATTTATTTGGATAGATAAGAAAACCCAGCTTCACTGAGGACAATTGACAAAGAAGGTCTTCCCAAAGAGCTGAATCAAAAATAACCAAACTTCAGGTTGATGACGGAAGGGTTTCATAGCCCTGCCCATTGCCATTTGTGGCAAAGTTTTCTCTTTTCCAAAGTCTAAGAATATATATATATATATAAGAATATATATATATATATATATATATATATATATGAACTGCACGCAATTCAGCCCAATACTTAAAACTTTTAAGAAAACAGTTTTATTGGAAGAAAGCTATTCCTGATTATTCACACGCTATTAAAATTATTTGGGGCTATAAGTGTAAAACTGAATATTTTTTACAGAGATTGGCTTTCTGAGGCTTTCAGAATAGTCCTATGTTTGTCAAATACAAGCATAAATAAGCTTTAGTATTTGTAACTCATCAGATACCTTTATCATACATGACTTCATCTCTAATTATTTTTAATGGTGGTGTATATTCCCACTTGCTTATCTATTACTTGACATCCCTACCATCTGGCTACTTCACAAAGACAATTTAATTGTTACAAGACTATGTTAAATTTTATAAGATATTCATTTCATCTTTTCAAATTACTGGCACATATCTAACATAACTGGATGGATAGTTAAGAGTAAAGCCTAGCCCTCATTACCACTTGGGAATAATTGCTTCTTTACATTAGTGAGAAATTTTGGGTTTTGCACTGTCTTCTTACAGGGTAGATAATAATCTAATGATATGCCCATTCAAGGTTCTTCTAAAGACTACATTGAAGTTCTTAGTGTTTAATTAAATCACTGATAAACTTGATGCTGTATTGAATTTTCAGTAAAAGCCTTTTTGTATTTTCTTTTGTCTATTTAATATAACTATTAAAATAAAAATATAATTATATTGTTTTCTCCTTCCCTTTCCTCCCCAAAGCCCTCCCGTGTTCATATCCCTGAAACCTTCTCAAATCCATGACCTCTATTTCTGTTATTATATGCACTCATACATACACACACACACATTTGTCCTACCGAGTTTTTAATATTAATATTGCTTTATTATATATGATTTCTGTCCTGACTTTGTGGGATAAGATAATTAATTACTGGAATCATCATTAGGAATGATTATTTCCCCCATTCTTAGCAATCATTAGTTACCTGTAGTTATTTGTCTCAGGAGAAGGGCTCTGTGAATTTTCCCCTTCCATTTTCATGTCGATTTATTGTCTTATTTAGGAAGGTATGGTTGAGGGTTCATGGGTATAGGTCTTTTGTCAGTTCTAGGAAACAGGATCCTAACACAGATTTCCTGGTCCCCTGGCACTAAGCATTCTTCCCATCTTCTCTTCAGTGAAGTACCCAAACCCCTAAGTGTGGGGTTGTGTGGCAAATGGATTCATGGGATTAAGAATCTCATGATCTCATTTAGTAACTGTTTCACACAGTGTCTGTGCTACTTGGGTTATATTTAGGAAGTGGTCCCTTGTGCCAATGCATTCAAGTATACTTCCCGCTTTCTCTTCTATGAGATTCAGTGCGGTTGGTTTTATGTTGAAGTTTTTGATCCATTAGGACTTGAGTTTTGTGCATGCCGTTTTTACCAACCCAAGAGCATGGGAGATCTTTCCATTTTCTGAATTAATAAATGGGACCTCCTGAGAAGTACACTTGATAACATTGGCACAGGAGACCACTTCCTAAATATAACCCCAGTGGCACAGATACTGAAAGAAACTTTTGAAAAGCAAAGGACACAGCCAACAAGATAAATGGCAGCCTACAGGATGGGAAAAGATCTTCCCCAACCCCACATCAGAGAGAAAGCTTATCTCGAAAATATACAAAGAATTCAGGAAATTGTTCATTAAAAGAACAAATAATCCAATAAAAAAATGGGATACAGACTTAAACAGAGACCTCTCAATAAAGGAAGCTAAAATGGCTGAAAGACATTTAAGGAAATGCTCACCATCCTCAGCCATCAGAGAAATGTAAATTAAAACAACTGTAAGAATGGCCAAGATCATCATCATATCTAAAGAACACCAAAACAAGAGAAGACAGTGGCGATGAAGAGGAATGTTTAGATAGGTCGAGAATAAATAGGCATAAAGAGTCATGTGGAAAGAAGAAAATAGATGCAAAAACCATTTCCTAAAGAGACAGAGTAAATGTGAAGAATTGGGATAGAAGAATCTCAAGGGCAAAGTTCAAAAATTGCCAGGCACTGATTAACATAAAAGACACTTAAACACACCAGACTCATTGAATGAAAACTCTGGAAACTAGCTCCAAAGAGAAAACCCTTTAGAAATGACCAGAGAAAAATTAAATTGTGCCTGTGAGACAAAAAGAGAGACGTGACAACTAAACAGTAAAGACACAGGGGCTGAAATATGTCAGGCAATTTAAAATAGATAGACTTTGCAAATAGAGTACATATATTAAAATTAAATATAGTCATTTTAAGAAGAGAAAACAATGAAAAATGAAGAATCAAAAGCATACTTTATTACTTCAGAAATAATTTTAGAAAAAACAAGTCTGTCAGACAGAAATAAAATTATGTCAACCAAAAATTGGAGCTGCACATGGGAATTAAAAGCCTTGCAAAGGGCAGTTTTTTTATGCCCCAGAAATGACACTCCTACATATTTGTTTGAAGGAGAAAAGAATATGAATGATTACAATGGCATGAGATTCACTCATGAGAGTGCCAGTGGTAATTTACAGTGTACTACAATCAAACTGAAACATTCTGAAAGTCCATCAACAAGCCTATGGGTAAAATGGCTGTGGAACAGAGGCCATCTAGATGTCCTAGTGAGTAAAACACTTGATGTGGAGCCTACTAAGTTCAAGCCCCAGGACTTATGTAAAGGCCAAAGGATAGAACCAGTTCCACAAAATTGAAATCCGAACACATGTGTGTATTGGCCCTGTGTTCTCCAAACAATAAATAATACTGATGATGATGAAAATAATGAAATAATAAAATTTAAATGACTATAATATGGAATATTTCCAGGTAAAAAGCTATGCCTGTATAGTCTCATAAACATGACCACCCTAACATGAGCTCAATAAGGATGACACCAACAAACATGTCAAGCTGCACAGTAAAAGTCATTACTGCCTTTCTGGTGTTGCCAAAGAAACACATTAGATGAAACTTAACCATCCTCTAGTGCCACAGGCCAGTGCCACATATCCCTCCCAACACACTCAAAAAGATTCAGACAAAAACCATAGACAGTTGGTATGCATTAAAAGGGAAAGGAGTTGAAGTATAAGGCTAACTTTCTACTTTTTTGTCAAATTTAAATAAGTACTCCAAAGAGATATATACCAAGTGCACTGAATAAAATAAAATCATACATGGACTGTTCCATAAATTGTACTCTCTGAGTTTAGCAATGTAGCACCTGTTTTGAAATACTTGGTAGAAGGAGATAGCTGTCACAAGAGTTCAAGTTCATCCTTAGCTGCATAGTAAGAGGTCAGCCTGGCCTACATGAGAACAAACCCAAAAACAATTTTCAATGAGAAATGAGTTTAAATATTTTATATATTAAAAAAATAGTTTATGCAAGATAAAAATACCTAGTTATAACAAATCAGAACACACACACAAAACACATACAGCACAACACACACACATTTGGAGAACAATGTTAAGAACAAAGAATTTCATGAAACACAATAGTGCCTCAGTCTCCCTGGGATTCTGAGATTGACCCTGACCTCCTAATCCTGTACATTATTTACCTATTAATATGCTATGATTAAAACACAATTTAAATGAAGAAATTCAGAATATGGAAAAATATAATCATACTTCAAAGATGTCTACAAAATTAATTTTGAAAGTAAAATGTTTGGAATGGGGAAATATGGTCCTATGTCCTCACCTTGAATTCTACATTTTAAGTTACATTTAAAATTTCAAGGCACATTCAGTTATGACTCCTAAATTACAAATCTTAACAGAATGAGAAGATTGCTAATGACACTAATAACACTAAGTGTCATTCATATTATAATGCACATTTTTAAAGTCTGAAATATTTTAAGACTTTGAATAGCTAAAGCAATCATGAAAAAGAAGATTGAGGCATCAAATCTTCAGTCTAAAATTACTTTACAAAACTATGATATTAAAACAGTCTGTGCTACTCACATAAAAGTCCTCTTATAGACAATGGAGCAGGTCACCAAACTCAGATACTAAACCAAACATTCATAGTCAAGAGACTGAATAATCTTAATCAAAGAAGTCACTTTGTTAATAAGAGCAATGGAAGAAATGTGTTTTCCTAAATAAATGAAATACATCGTGTTTAAACACTGGATTTTTCACAAGCTAAAAATAAAGTTAATTTGCATGTTATACACAAATAACAAAATGGAATAGAGACATAAAATAAGACTGTAAGTCACAAACCTCAAAGAATAAATAATAAGTTAGAATTCTTTGTGATACTGGTTTAGTGATGAACTTTCAAATCTTATACCAAGTCTCATGCTAAAGAGAAAGAGAGGGGAGGGGGGAGAGAGGGGGGGGAAGAGCATAAGCACACATGAGTACTGGAGAAATGGTTCAGCAGTTATGAGGACCAGTTCCTGCAGACGATCCATCTAAATTCCAAGCAGCACAGAAGCTCTTGACTGTCCATAACTCCAATTCCTTCAGGAGATCCAGTGACCTCTCCTGGCCTTTGAGGGTAACAGGCACACATGTGATGCACAGACATAAGTACATTCAAAACATTCACACATATAAAATAAATAAATAAATTTAAAAAGACCAGTGAATTTATATCAAAACTGTTTTTAATGAGCAAACTCCAAAATGAATAAACAACAGAACTGGGGAAAGTATTTGAACACTATATATCCAATAAAGGAATGACACTCAGAGCATACAAAGAATTCATGCAGCTCAATAGTATAAAACCAATGACTCAATTCAATGAAGGGTTTGAGAAGTCATATTTCTTAAAGATACAAATGACAAGAGGACAATGAAAAGGCAATTCCATATTAGTAATTATGAGAGAAATGCAAATTATAAACTCACTGAGACATTGCATCATCTCCTTTGAACTGATTCTTACCAAAAGGTCCAAAGATAAGGGGTGGCAAGAATGTGGTAACGGGGGAATCCTGGTATAGTTTCTGAGAATGCAAACTCTTTAACCAATCTTAAGAACATTATGCAGATTCCTCAAATAATCGAAAGGAGAATTATCATATTTTTTATCAGTCCAACTTGTGAGTAGATGTTAATGCAGTAAGAATCAATTTGTTAAAAAGATATCTATATTCTCATGTGTAATTCAACATCATTTACAATATTCAGGAAACAGATTCCACTTAATATACTTAAGAAGATCAATGGATAAAGAAAATTTGACAAACACATGCATATGCATGCCTACAGAGGAACATGAGGTTTTAAAGCAAAAATGAATCTAATGATTTGAAAAGAAAATGGATCAGGAAGATATTATGAAAAGTGAAAAATTTACAATGATTTTTAATTTTATGGATTTATATTTCATAATATATAATTTCATTAATTATTTTTAAAATTCAGGTAATTATGATTTGATATAAATGTTTCAAGAAATGAATGATGTCAGAAGAAAGAGAGACAAAGATGAAGATGTATAGATAGAAATAAGGATGAGGGGTCTAGAGGGAGATGATTTGAATAAAATTGTGCTGATAGGCTCAGGTATTTGAACACAGGATATCCAGTTAGATGAATGTTTAGGAAGGTGATGTGGCCTTGACAGAGGAAATATGTCTCTGGAGATAGGCTTTGAGAGTTCATATCCTGGCTCCACTTCAGGTTTCTTCTCTGATCTGCTTTGTGTTTGTGGTTGAAAATGTCATATTCCAGCTTTATACTACAGCCCTCTGCCTTGATGCCTTCCCAACTAACATCGTTTCTGGAACCATAGGTCCAAATAAACTTTTTCTTCTGTAATTTGCCTTTGTCATGGATTTCATCACACAGTAGAAAGGTGACTAATTTGTGAAATAAGGAAAGGGTTATTAAGTAGACTAGTAGCTTGTGTCAGAGTGGCCCCCATATGCTCACATATTTGAATGCTTGGTTCGTAGTTGGTGGAAGTGTTTGTGAAGGACTTGGAGTTATGACTTCATTGGAGGAGATGTGTCACTGGATATGGTGTTTGAGGTTTTAGGCCCAGTCTCTCTCTCTCTCTTTCTCTCTCTCTCTCTCTCTCTCTCTCTCTCTCTCTCTCTCTCTCTCTCTCCAATGTAAACTCTAGCTACTTCTGTAGTGTCATCTCTACTTGCGTGGGGTCATGCTTCCTGCAATGATAGTCATGGACTCACCCATTGATACTCTAAATGTGCCCCAAATTTAATGCTTTTGTCTATAAATTGCCTCAGTCAAGGTGTCATGGTGTTTCTCCATGGCAATAGAGCAGTAACTAAGACAGGTAAAAACATTTTTTTTTCTCTAAGCAACTTAATACTGTGTCAACTGGATAGCTAATACTCAAATTCAACTTGGGGTCTAAAGAAAAGTATTTTATAAATGTAATCAAAGACAGTTTGATTATTTCCTTTATTTGAATGCTAAAATATCTGTTTTGTCCACAAGTAAAAGAGTTATCTCAACCATGTATAATTATATTTCAAAATAGATATGAAAATTGCTGTAATTTTCAGCATTTTCCAGTGAACACTCTAAGCCTATAAAGTATGATTTGAGTGCAGCTTTTTGTGTCCATGGCAATGGATTAGGAGATTATGCAGAGTCTGTGCCCTGAAGCTTTCTGCTAATACTTGTTTGAAACACCATTTTCAAGATTAAAAGATTCTTGGTGTGAATTATATTAGTTCACAGGCCACAGATAGTACCATTCTTATAAATGGAAAAGAATGTAGACGAACCAAGAATAGAAATCATTGTTTCTACATAAAATTTTGTTCCAGTTTTAATAAAGGACTCTAATTATTAAAACAATTTTATGGTAGATATATGAATCACTCTTTAAGTCCTTGGAACTAGTGGAAAATTCTAACACCAGAATAAAATGACATTTTGTGAAGTGATTTTCTTGAGATTATAAAACACATTGAAAAATCTAGATAGTCATTAATCTCTGATTAAACACATGCTTAGTGACGTTTTTTCACTTAATGTTATTTCCTCTGAGAAATACAAATCTACTGTTCTTGACACAAATTCAGTCTATCTTGTTTTCTTCTAATACTTTCTAGGATGCAACATGACAGTAAGCCACAAAATGAAAAACAACTTTGATGTGCAAATCATCTAAAATCCATTTGCTAATTTTACACTTTCCGTTAGTCATGGACAAGAGTGGTAAGCGCCTTTTCTTGTTAATGAACATGTCTAGTCTAGTCTCTGACAGTTGTTAAAGCATGTATTGCTTCCAGGAGACAAGGCAATAACATTGCTGGGGTCAGCAAATTATGTAGACTAATTCATTGCTGCATGAAAGTATCAATACAGAATTTGTCCACTACAGAGTTTCAGTATTCAAACCTTGTGAATAATGTAATGGGGAAAAGTAAAATCTAGAACACACAATCTTCCGAAAATTTCACTATTCTTCACAATGGAAAAACCTCGATACTTATTTTTCTGTTGCATATTTCAAGGGGTGTGTATTAATGTGTTTTCTTTGAATTTTTTTTGACGGTGAAGGAGCTAAGTAGAGAGATATTTTATTGTATGGGCTGCTAAGCTAAACCAGCATGTATATTATAAAAGTATCATGACTTCCAAATTTGGGTCTAAGGATATGTTGCTTTGGAAAAGAGGTTTTTCTTTTGTTTTCCCAGAAGATGAGAACCTATGGCTTGCTTACAGACCAATATGGTATGATAAACCATGCCCCCCTGAAAGGTTGCCGTGAATACCCTCAAAAAATTACTTTGCCCAACTGCTGACTGAGATGAACCTAGCACACAGGATACACCATAAAAGACCTGATTAACTGCACCCCCAATCAGCAGGAAGTGTCATAAAGCAAAGAAAAAACAGTCTACAGTACTCAACCCCAGAGAACCTAGACAGATGTTGAAATATGAGCGGCCGGGCTGCTTCCCACCGCCACCCAGCTAGCTTTACCCAAAATAATTACACGGAAACTGTATTCTTTTAATCACTGCCTGGCCCATTAGTTCCAGCCTCTTATTGGCTAGCTCTTACATATTGATCTAACCCATTTCTAATATTCTGTGTAGTACCACGAGCTGGCTTACCAGGAAAGATCTTAACCTGCGTCTGTCTGGAGTGGGAGAATCATGGCGACTCCTGACTCAGCTTCTTTCTCCCAGCATTCTCTTCTGTTTACTCCACCCACCTAAGGTTTGGCCTATCAAATGGGCTAAGGCAGTTTTCTTTATTAGTTAACCAATGAAAGCAACAGATAAAATACAAGAACCACCTCCATCAGACAGAAAAGAGGACATTAAGAGAGACATACATGGATCTACACAGGAAAGAGAAACAGACAAGATCTCCTGGGTAAATTGGGAACATGGGTGTCATCGGGGTGTAGAGAGGTGGAGAGGGGAGAAAGGGAGGGGAGCAGAGAAAAATCTATAGATCAACAAAAACAATAAAAAAGATGTAAAAAAAAGACTTGTTCAAAATCCTTGGCAATTAGAATAATGCAAATCAAAACTACTTTTAGTTTTCATATTATGCCAGTCAACATGGTCAAGATCAATAAAACAAATATCTCATGCTAGCAAGAATGAGATAGCAAGTGGTAGAGCAACACTCAACCAGCTGGTAGGAGTGCAAACTTGTCCAATTACTGAAAAAAAAAATGTGTACTGGTTATCTCAGGAAGCTAGGACTAGATCGACCTAAAGATGTACCTATAAGTCACTTTTGGGCTCATGCTAAGGGTCTCTATCTCCCACTACAGAGACATTTACTCAACCATGTTCCTTTCTGCTTTTTTCTTAATAGCCAGATTGGAAACAAACTAGATGATCATAGTGAATAAATAGATGGAACATTTGCACAATAGAATATTACTTATGATAAAAATGAATTTATGAAATTCGCAGGTAAATTTATAGAGCTAGAAAAATATCATCCTGAGTTCATTAACACAGCCCCAAACTGACAAAAATGGTATGTATTCACTTAAATGTGGATATTAACTGTTAAGTCAATGATAAGCAGGCTACAACTCCTGTAGCTATATACATTAGGTACAGAGTAAGGGACTATGGGGGAGGACTAGATCACCCTAAGAAAGAGGAATTAATAGATGTTTATGAATGGATATTGGAATGGGAGGATCAAATAGGGAGGGAGGGGGAAGAGGGAGGAATAAGGGTCATTTGAGAGGTTGTATGGGAACTTCAAACAATAGAATATTCTCATATATGAAGGTGATATAAGTGCAGTTGCAAATAACAGGAGGGATATAGCCTTAACTGGAAATCTCTCCTCACGAAATGTAACTTCTGTTTCCTGGAACAGTTATATTTAATTGAGCTGTTGGTCAAATGGCCCCATGAGAACCCACCAAAAGGAAAAAAAAAAAAAAACTCTAACAGAGTATCAACTTTTAATTGACCTCATAAAATGTGTTAGCTACTGTAGCAATTGTCATGTTTAAAGTCGTGAAGAAAGTATTTAGGATACTAGCATTGTCTATATGGAAGGAGAGAACCTTGGAGTTAAATAGAACAAACTCTCAATAACGTGTAGGGATTCCAAGTTCAACTTGTCCAAGGACAGGACTGATTATAAGATGAAAATTTTATTCATATATTATAAAAACCCACTACTTTATATGAAAGAAAAATTGTGTCTTTTGTGTTAAAGAGCTACTTTCCAAGGAGAAGTTCTGTATCTCTTGTTGAACTGAACTATTTTGGTCTAGTTAATTTCATTTGATTCTACTAATACATACTTTCTAATAACAGAAAGAAATATTTATTTTGAATCAATTTGTTTGTTAAGTGAAAAGTACCAAAAACAAATACAAACCACTTTAAGTTTTGTAAATGCAGTAAGAAAACAGTATTGACAGAAGAAATAATTGTTTGATGTATAAGGTCTAATTTTGGCATTTGGGGAGTAAAAACACTTTATATATGATATCTATACCTGTCTTAATTAGGGTTTTATTGCTGTGAAGTAACACCATAACCATGACGACTCTTATAAAGGAAAACATTTAATTGAGGATTGTGTACAGTTCAGAGATTTAGCCCATTGTTTTCATGCAGATGGATGTGGTACTAGAGTCAGCTCGAAGTTCTACCTCTGATCTACAGACAGCAGGAAAATACAGTGAGTCACTGGCTTGCTTTGGGTTTCTGAAGTCCCAAAGCCTGCCTGCCCCCAGTGACACACTTCCTCCAACAAGACCATACCTCCCAATAGTGCCACTCCCAATGAACCAATGTGAATTATTTTAATTTAAACCACCATAATACCACATATTTTATATCATATATAATTTTGTGTAGGTACTGATAATAAATTATCTTTTATAACATTATTATTGAATTAGTATTACTTTCCTTATCATACTTAAATGAACTAAGTACTCTAAGTGTAAAAGTATAATTATTATTGCTCTCTTGTTTGATTCTCATTGCTTTTGTGTTTTAAATGCTATATTATAATCTGGTTACCAATGTTCAGTGAATTTTCTCAAAGTATGATCTTTAAATTTAGGCCAGCACCATGACATTTAGTAATTAGATCTTCTTCTGTTTACTATAAATACCCATTCAAATATACAAACACATACACATGTGTGAATATCAACATTTGATAAAGTTCAATCCCTGGCATTTAAGAAGACGGTTTACACTATACTGGAATTTCCCAGATCCAAAAAATGAGAAATTGCTGTGATCAAGGTTAATTCATATCTCAAAGTCACTGCAGCCCACAGCAAAGCCACATCATTCATGATGGAACTAGGCAATTTAGGCAAAAATCTTATTCATGTTAACCAACTAAGACTTTTTCTATAAACACCTGTTGAAATTAGCACTGTTTGGGTGGGTTATAGATTTTATCTATGTGTGTTTTATGTATGCACATATATGGTTGTGTGTATCTTGTAAGTGGTCTTTCCAGTTCCAGTTCAAGGTTCCTGATAACAGGAAGACATTACCATGAAATGGCAAAGATTTCAGATTTGTATAAATTGTGTCAGTTAACAAATGCTTAGTGTTTAAATACATGTTTTTGGTTGTTGTGGGTTTGTTTTGAGATAAGATCTCATGTGTCCTAGGATGATTTCAGACTCACTATAGAACTTAGAAGGTGATGTTGGATTTCTGGTTCTTTTTTTCTCTTCTTCCCAAGTGCCAGAATTAGAGTGTCCAAGACCATACCCATTGGGGTTCTAAAAAAGGAACCCAGGGCATGGTAAGCATTCTAGTAACTGAACTGTATTTCTACCCTTACAACTCCAATCTTTGAAATATTTCTAAAGCAGCAGTGTCTCATGCCTGTATAGCAAAAGTTTTTAAGCTGTTGAATCTTTTCCCCAGTATCAAAAGGTTTCTAATAGTCTATAGACAACAGTAAGGACTACATGTCGAGACCATGTGACTTAATGGACATAATAAATGTTCTTTCTTATAGTCTATAAATATGAATCTAGTATTTAAAACAAATGGCCCAGAGAGTAAATAAGAAAAGGAAAACAACTTGCCTTCCTTCCAGGTCTGTGCTTTGTTGAACACATTAAGTGTCTCACCCCATAAGACCTTCAGATTCTATAAAGAAAAAAATGGTTGCATTTATGGAAAGTTTACATTTTATAATAAACCATAGTAGCAGGCTCTTTCAGAAGCCAACCTTGTTATGAAGAAGCCTAAGACTTCATAAATAACAGGAACCAAAGGTTTCTAAGAAGTAGTTTCAATGCCTTGCTTCTTTGCAATGTCACTGTTACTTGATAATGTATAATGAAACTCTTATTCAGGAATAAAAGAAATGTGGTCCCAGCCACAGTAAGTCAGAATTGCTCCCTTCAAAAAGTACTGTTTTAAATTACCATTGGCCATTTCATCCCAGGAGATACCTTTTAATTCTTCCTAACATACAGTTCAGCTCATTTCCACTAGAAACTTTAATGATGGAAATAGAAACTGGGCAGGGGGATTTCTGAAATTGGATAGGCAAATCACTATGCATGGCTGTGCTGATTTGGCGGAAGTTAAACGGAAAGAAAACAAATAATGCAGGCAGTCCTCCGCACACTCATGCATAGTGAGAACGGAACTGCACTTTACCACATTTGCTAATATTTTGCCTGTTAATGAGCACAAGCAATTTTATAAATGAACCTACAATAATGTGTGAATCATTGTTCTCTTCTTTTTGTTGTATTTTACTGTAAGGAACAATGGTAAAATTTCGACAGCTGCTCAAGTTTTCTTTGACATGACCATCCTCAAGGCGTATGGAGCCTGAATGACCAACTTGACCTGGCTCATCTTCTAGCCTTTGGTCATAAAAGGGTAGATCAATTGCCCTCAGTGCATATTGCACCTTATCCTTGTCGCTGACACGTGGTACCATTGATGAAAATTTTGCTTAATTATACCGTTAAAGTCTTATGACTCATATGCTTTAAGAATAAAACAGTTTTTCCAACCACTTCTCAGAGTAACTCCCTTCCTTCTTGTATTTGCTATCCTAGTTTATGTGGGACAAAAAAGCAAACAGGAGGCCGCAGTAACTTTGAGGTTCAAGGTTGGTGCTGATCATGCCCAAGTCCATGGCCAGGAATCATAGCTCTAACTCCAAATAGTAGTAAACACAGAAGGAGCTGAGCTTCTGCCAGAGGCTGGTTGCCAGTCCAAATGTCCTAGTGTGTGACCATCTGCCACAAGAGTGAAAGGTTGCCAAGCCCTAAGTTAAAGCCCTCCTGTATAAAGGGAGCTTCCATGCCCCTCCCAGTTGCCAACAGAGTAGTTCAAATGCTACAATTTATTGAATAAGGTGCTGAGACATTGTGTTGTTGTGAAAGTAACATTGAATATTCCTTGCTTAGTTTCCTTGAAATTCAGTTTGAACCTTATTTGTTTTGCAAGTCAATGCTTTTGTAAGACATAATGGAAGTATTGTTGCCTCTCTAAAAACAGGCAAATGCTTATTATGAATAAAATGTATGGCTTTGTCAGAGAGAAGTTGCAAAACACTCAACTTCTTTCAACAACTGTTTCCATTCTAATAATCTACTACTAATCAAACATACTTCCCCAAAAAACGCTTTTAGCAGCCCACTGAAAAAAGATAAAATAATCATAATTGCATCTGCATGCCACTTTTCAAATTTCAGTGTGTCTCCAAATGTTTAGATAAAACCATAATTCTATGGGCAGACAAGACAACTTCACTAGTAAAGGCATTTGAATCAAGCATGGGAATTGATGAACCTGGGAAGTTTGAACCCTGGGAATCACATGGTAGAAGCAGAGAATTGACTCCTTCAAGCTGCCCTCTGACCACCTCGGCAGCCTGACATTCAGGTGGCTACACATACATAATAACTAGACTATTTCATTAATAAATTAAATGTAATGAGAAAATTTAGAACCAGAATTCCAAAGAAACAAAACTTTATTGAAGAAAGGAAATAATTTTAAATGAAATGTAGATACTGTTAAAATTTACCTATTCAAATGCCTTGAATTAAAATATTTATTATAAAATAATAAAATTACCTAGGAAATTATTCTTTCAAGAACGTTTGAATAAGAAATTTGCTAAATTTGTTATCTTTAGGTACCTTAATTATAAATGTAGTAGATATACACAGGTGAACACACCTGGGATCATATTTCAGTGACAATGGAAAGAACTTGACATAACTAGAGGACTTATCTTTTTAAAATCTACTTTAATTATTAATATTAATATTCTATCAACAAGTAGTTTGTTAATATTAGAAACACATGTATACATGTGTCAGTGGCACCTGCGATTAGTTCCAGCACTCTGAAGGCAGATGCAGGGGCAGAGGCAAGCAGATCTCTAAGTTTGAGGCCAGCTTGGGCTATAGAGTGAGTTCCAGGGCAACCAAGGCTACACAGAGAAATACTGTTTCGAGTAATGGTAATTAATAATAATAGTAGTAGTAGTAGCATAAAAAGAAGAAAAAGACATGTACTACAAATATACCCATTTAAAAATGTGTTGATTAAATCATAAAGGAGAAAACGATATACTTGACTTAACAGGTAAATTAAGTATTTAGAATTTGATTACTTAAACCACAGCAACTCAGTAAAGTAACAATTTGGAAGGCCCGGGTTTATCTAGTTTACCTGAGAAGGAGGAACTTGTTGGATTTTCATTGGCGCAAACTATAAATTAGAATTTTCTGAAATATGCTATGATAACCCACTAAGTGCCAAGATATTCTTCTGAATAACCCTTTTATTGTGCAGCATTTTAAAACGTATACTACTTTACTCATCTAAACCTTAGATAACCTTTTGGATTTCCAACTTTATGATCTTGGTAGCTCCAAAGAGTTTATTGATCACAAAATGTTTGTGGGCATAGTTCCTGGGGTACTTTGTGTAAGCCAGAGCCCTTCAGTACACACAGTAAGTAGAGATATCAGAGAGTTAACTTCTATTTGGGTATGCTGGTTCCAGAACTCAGAGAAATTTGCGACTTTTAAAATTACCTCTTCTACCTCTTCTATTCAGTAATTGGGGAACCAAATTTAGAATTCAAAGATTCTCTGAAATATTTCATCTGTGTTACTTAGATTTGAGTAATGCTCATTTCCTGAATACTTGTAATTTGACTTATGTCCCTTAACAACCAGGAAATAACCTCTTGCAAATGAGGCCCTGCAAACCAGGTGTCACCCTAAAGCTGTCAGAATATGACAATGGCGTGTTCTTCTGCCATATGACAAGGTGTTTCACAAAATATTGGCACCACATACAGAGCTGGTCCTTATTTTCAATAAAGGAATTTAATAACGTATTTACCATGCACCAATATTTGAGGCACAGTCTCAATTGTAGAATTTGACATTCAGCCCTGATGAAATGGTCAGTATGTCAGTTATAATCTGGTAAATAGTAAGAAACATTAAAAAATATATGAATGAATTTATTATCCTAAACTGTAACAAGCTTCAAAGAAATTGTTTATATTTCAAATTCTAGTTAATGGTTAGAGAAGGAAAGGGGAATAATGAATAATTAAACACCATTAATTAAAAGCAGCAAATAAATTGGACATTGATTGCAACTTTCCCATATAGTCATAAGAAAATTAAAATACTAATAAAACTATTTCAGAAAATAACCAGAATTAAAAAATAAAAAGATCTATTTTTCTTACCTATTTTTTAAAAATAAGTGATCAATGTTTTTCTTGAAGATAAAGAAACAGCTATAGTTTGAAAAGCTATAGCCAAACTCCTAGGTATTTATACTACATGTATAATTACTGAAACAGTACTTTTAATAATATTTTACAAATGTAGAGTACTCTGAGCGTCTCTTCTTGGTAGTTCAGAAAAAATTCTTATAACAGAATTGAGATAATTTAAACAAATGAAACCAAAGAAACTCCCACAAATAAAAAGAAATTTATCATTTTTCAGAAGGGTTTTGGAAAATATAAATACAGTTACATGTATAGAGATAATCCCCCTAAATGGGGTGTTTAATTTGGGGGCAGCACAATTCAAATTAAAAGTTTACAATCCATTTCATTTGCACATGATTTTAAGACATAATCTTGGATGCAAAGAAACTGATGTTTTAAGAATCCCACCTCTCCTTTATATCACAAACTTTCATTTCCACTTATAATAATGAAGGGCATGATAAAGTCAATTAGAGAAGACAGAATGATTTTGGAGGGCCGTGGCATCTCAGCTATCTGAGCAGATTGCACAGAAGGTAAAAATTACTGTTTATCGTTTTAACTGAGGAGGCCAAATTCAGGTCTGGCAAGAGTATCTGGCAGTTAATGCTTCATAGCACTTTTTATAATAAACACATAAACTGATCGAACTCTGACAAAAATATTTATACAACCCTTTTTGTTTTTGCATTTAGTATTTGTATGATGCAAGGAAAATAGATATTTCCCTTCTGTAAACATTGCATACACTTCCATACCCCCTTTCCTCCTTACTTTGTGCTCGTTTCGGTCATATTATGAACCAAAACACTGCAAGAATCCTTTTTCTATACATTTGCTTAACACATAGACTTCATTTATATGCAAATTTACGCTTTTTGAATCACTTTATTTTAGTATTATCTCAAGAATGCTTTTTAATTGTAACATTTGACAAAATGAAAGAGAGCAAGCTACTGATAATTATTGATAAATATTATATGTTAGCCACACTGAAAGTTTGCAATCTCTTAAAGTTTGTGAATATATAACTTTTCTACTAATAGAAACCCAAGGCAATCATTTTACTATTTAGGTACCTCTCTAGCACATTTGAGTATCCCTAAAACTTACAAAATTGTTGTTGTACAAAATTAAAATGATCCTTAAATCAGTGCTTTGTTATCAATATCAATAAATAATTTATCACATATCTAAAGAATAATTATATTTTGCTTCATTATTAGCTCAAGATTTGTGGTCACCTAAACAATTAGAAATGTTGCAACTAAAATTTTATAAATATATATAATTGATGATATGAAATGTTAATCAAATTTATTCAGTCTTGATATACACTATGTACATATTTTCGAATTCTTAAACATTAATATCACATTATTTAAGACATCCCATGAGACCTTTATGAAATCCAGAACAAATAAGATAGTACATGATAAGATATGTCACAAAATGTCTATTGACTTGTAGTTTATATTTAAAAAGGTTAAGGAGTTAGAGGCACGAAGTATGTTTTAAGAAATTTTATTAAACTAAAGTTGTGAATCACTTTGATTTTTTTCGAAGACTCATTTGATTTTATTTATTTTTTTTGAGACAGAGTCTCGCGTAGCTGAGGCTGTCTTTTAACTTACTATGTTGCTCACATCCTCCCGAAAGCAAAGATCACTGGCATGGATCTTCACACTTCACTCAGCTGAAATACCATCAAAATGAAACCAATCTGAATTCATTGGAGAGTTTCAAAAGAAGCAGTTTGTGCTAAATGGATTTATGTCTCGGTAAAACGCATTCCTATATTAACTCTGATTCCTTAACCTCTGTGAACCTTCAAAATACTTGCTATACATCCATCTTCATAGAACTCATTTGATGTAAATGATGTAGAATCTTAACATGTTCCAAAGGTAGAAAAACACGCCTTCTCCACCTAACAAAAAGTGAGGCACACTAGTACAACGACCCATACCGAGGCTTCGAAGAGCTTAGTTCTTCAAAGTGCAACATCAGTCCCACCCATTGAGAAGACCAGACCAACCTAAGAAAAATGCTCTCCTTGCCATGGGTACAAAAAAATAGTATTAATATATCCAAACTCGTGAATATGCAAGTGAGCCAACTATCTCAAAAAATTAAATACAAAGCCAATTGTCAATACTTTCTCATGTTATAGACTTGATTTCTGTCAGTCACATAATGATAGTCCACCAAGAAGTAGTATATACAATTTCCATTTATTTCCTAGAAATGGAGAAAAAGTTCAATCTTATGTAAATCAGAACAAAACAAAACATAGTTATTATTTGAGAAAACAAACCAAACATTTTGAGATCTCTAGAGTCATCAAAATTGAAGTTTTATTGCACCTGGTTTATGTCCACATTGAAATATTCCCATCTTACAGGCACTTTCTTTGCAAGGCAATTTACTGTGTCCCATCAGGAGGTTGACTTGTATGTCTAAGTAAATAAACTACAAATTTTACACAAGTTTCAGAGAGTTCAAAACGTGAAAACAAAGTAAATGTAAAATGACTAAAAGTAGAGCCGGGCGGTGGTGGCGCACGCCTTTAATCCCAGCACTTGGGAGGCAGAGGCAGGCGGATCTCTGTGAGTTCGAGACTAGCCTGGTCTACAAGAGCTAGTTCCAGGACAGGCTCCAAAACCACAGAGAAACCCTGTCTCGAAAAACCAAAATAATAATAATAATGATAATAATAATAAAAATAAAAAATAAAAGTAGATATAGTTAATGCATTAATTACTGAAGAATCAGCTCATCCACAGAGGTGACAATTCTACAGGTGGTAAGGAAACCTCATAAAAAGGTTGTGTCAGGGTTCTGTTCTTGCTTTTGCAGCAAAATTCCATCTTCAAAAAGTTGAGAGACCTTGGACATCTAGATGTCTAAGGAAGAAAAGATAGCTATCCAGAAACAATAACCAAGCAAAGAGAAATATGACTTATGGTATTCATATCCTCTGCAGGGTAACATTTCACTCCCTAAACATACATAGCTTCCTACTTTTCAGTATAAAGATAGTAGTGACTTACTTAAAAATCAAAGCTGGCTTTTGAGTTGGACAGCGGCTATCCTTCTCTAAATCCAAGCATGTTGTTAAAAGAAAATTTAAGCGTTTCTGTCTCAGGAGCCACCTAGTTTGGGACAGAAGGAAGAAAGAATTTAGGCAAAAATTTTACTTCTCCACATACCTATTTTTATATCTATGATACCTTTTGTTGAATATATGTCTATATGAATGATGCTTCAGTTTTCCACAATGAACAATAGATTGTTCTGGAGTACTCATTTAAGTTTCCAGGAAGAAAATAGGGTCCCATAACAGTGATTCCACCTGTGAGAGCACCACTTTCAGATGGGTTTTGGGTTACAAACTGCTCAAGATGATTCCAACTTGGCTAGGTGAGATGATGCACCTTCTTCCAACATTCTAGCCAGAACTTCAAATAAGAACTTCAGAAACATCCTACTGACTACTCAGAGACTATTTACAATTATACCAGATAGTAAAATTGAAACTTAACAATCATTTTAGTTCTTACAAGATCCTGTAGAAATAACATTGCCCCCATGAAAGCTACAAGTAATTCTAGAAAATGATGTCCCCTCTCCCAATAAAATTTGTCCTAAGGGTTAAGAAAATCTATTAGGGGTTAGTTATAAGTGGTATAGGGTTGGGGGTGGAAATTAATTAAGTACAGGGATCTCTTTTGAAAAGGGGGGTATTGGATTGGATAATAGGTAGAAGAGTATGAGCTTACTTACACTAATAAAATATTAATAGTGAGAATATTTCTGAGCTATTGTTTATAGACAATTTACATTGGTATAGATTCTTGTATATTGATACAAATTCAAATTATATTTGTTATATTGAATATGCTCCTATTTCTGTGTAAAATATCTCTGCATCCATGCACAGATAGGTAATCTCTAGCCATTTCAAAAAGCTGTAGAATAAGACATTTAAATAATTTAGGATTCTGCTGACGTGAGACACGATTACTCCTGGCAGCACTGATCTATTCCTGAGAGAATATTGGGCACTGAAAACACTCCACTTGGAACTTGTTTTCTTCTTGGCAAAACTGGTCTTTGGCAAAGAACTGCCTTGCCTCAACTACTGACAAAATTCCCACTGTCCAGCCTGGACAAGCAGGACACAAGAAAAAAGACTGCCAAACCTTACCATGACAGGGTAAGATGGTTTTAAAATTTTACCTGCCTCTGAAAATGATCTCTAGGCTTTGCCAAACTTGGTTACCCCAATGTTGCAATTAAGTCTTTGGGTGTTTGCTCAGGTAAACAGTTGTCTCTGTTATTTCTTGCACCTTTTGAAAATTGTTTTATTGAACTTCCTGTTTACCCAAGTAATATTATTTCCCTTTTCAAACCCATGATGGAGTTAAAGACTAGATAGTCATATTTACTTTTCTCTCATGACTTAGCCAAGCTATTTTTATTATAAAACTTAAAATCCTTAGGCTAAAATAACTATTGAAACATTTAGCATATGTTTCTTATTTGATGCTGTTCATGCTGGTTGTAATTCTAGTTTTTGTACTTGATATTTGTTCTTAATGTATACAGTTTTGTATTAAGCTTAAAAGGCTGTTATTTATACAAAAGTGGAAGGTGCTGTAGTAACTCCTTCAGTCAATAGCTTTTAAGATACTGGTCCACTTTGGGCATGGTCTTTTGTACTATAAAAGTAGACGTATAAGCATGTGCAGGCCCCCACAGCTGTTGGATTTGGTTCCAGGTCCCTGTGCACACAGAGGACTGCAGATCACTTTTCTTTTTGTGAGCTTACCTCTAATAAATAAACCTTTGTTGTACATCAATCTGGGATAGTGTGGAACACTTTTATAATGCGACACATTCAAAATGATCCAACAGACATTTAAAAAGTTAGGTTGTGATAAATGGAAACATAAAATCAGTATAAATGTAGGGATAGATTTCTTTATAATGAATAAGGCATGTGCTCCTTGTAATATTTCTTTTTTCCTTTATTATTCATTACTGCCACACTAGTGCTTTAACATTGCACAATTATGTAAGTCCAGATAAACTTTAAACACTCAGGAAAGGAACAAGAAAATAAAATTTCTGGGAACTGTTCAGTAGATTTCCACAGAAACAAACTGTTACCTAAAAGAGCATTTATTTGCTCATTAATTAAATGGCATTGTCTTCTTGTTTAAGGTCAGGGAAGACACTTGACCAAGCATGAAATAGACAGGTGGCAAGGAAGCAAAGCTGGACTCTGAACTACTAATATTCCGTAGAACTTTAGAGAACAATTGCCACAACGTTTTATGTTTCAGTTGTAATTTGGAGAAGGTATATATTAAAAATCTTTCCTAAAATTAAAAATATTACCAAGTCTATATGGAATAGACATTATGACTAAGTCTATTTTACTGATGAAAGAATCTGGACTTAGAAATGGAACGGTATTAAGTTGAACTATTTTGACTTGCAATTTGACATAATAAATCCCCTTAGACAAGAATAATGACCAACCCAATCCCTGAACTGCAGAATAATGGAAAATCTTGACCCCATTATTACTTCAAAGTAGCATGAAAAGACAGTGTGAGGAGTGCAAAGTGTCCTAGCCTACTTTGTGTTAGCTGTCTATGATCATTCTATATGTGCTTACTAAAATTCTCAGAACGAGGATTTCTAAGAATGAAATTCACTTTAAAAAAGCTCCATTTATTAGCTGTCGATCGAGCTGGATCCCTTATTAGACCAAATAATTTCACTTGGAAGTATTCTGAGATAACTTCATGTTTAACAGAAAAAATTAAAATGGCTTAAGTTTCATCTTAAAATTTTTCATCCCCTATAGTTCTGCATGTACTAGTCTTAGAAGTAAGTACACAAGCTAAAACAGGAATTCCCCATGTGGCTTGTACTAAGAGCAAAATCCTAAGCTTCCCTAGGTCTTGTAACTGAGCAAGGCTTGTGAGTGGAAATACAGTGCCCAATCACATTCTGCTTTTTAAAAGGTAAATACAGATGAGAAAAAAGGTGTGAAAAAAAAAGCTCCATTTGTATAAATCATGTAAAATTTATTCACCCAAATATTTTTATCCAACTAGCTTAATTAATAAATGCTGCATAATTACTGAACACATAATTTCATGAAGTTTGAAAAATTAACCATATAACTATACTAAATACACATATGCTATATATGTGTTGTATAATATATAAAAATCCTATATAGTCATATAATTTTGTTTAAATATGTATAATTTTATGTATATTGCATACAGTTATATATACTATTCAGGAATACATATATCAAGCACAGAGAGAGAGAAAGAGAGAGAGAGAGAGAAAGTTCCTGAGTAATCTGGCTAACAATCTTTTATCAATTCAGTGTTGCTTTTGTACATGTTGGAATTGTTATATATTAAGTAATTGAATATGATAGGCATTGTCTACACTGAAGTCATTGTCTTCTGAAATACACCAAAATGCCATCATTTTAATACAGTATGCTGTATTGTATAATAGGTGCAGTGTTTTTTTTCTAGGCTCAAGTGGGAATTTATTACTTATAATCCAATTATTAAGCAATATCTTACTCCAGAAGTTCAATTGTTGCTTCCTTCTTAAGAATGAAAATAAAAACTAAACATTTTTCAAATGAATAAAAACATTCACTCTATGGACTCAGTGTGATAGTGATGAACTTTTTATCTATGTCAGAGAGGAAGATATTGAAAGTCTCTGAGAAAGGTGTGCCTTGAGGCCCTCTGGAAAAATATACTGAACTGATATAATGATTTTTGAGGTGTTCTATTTGAGAGATAATTGAAGGATGCCATATCAGGAGGTTGAGAGAATAACAGCACGAGGACATATTAATGAATTAGCTGCTGTGAAAAGTATGATCTCCATGCTTCCTGACTTAGAGAAGTATCCAAATGTTCTCTCTATGAGATAATTGACAAAATAGAGAAAATATCAGAAATTTATATCTTATTTCTCAATCATTAATAATGGGCAATTGAACAAAAGCTGTCTGGTGTCTTGACTGTCTGGTTTTGGGTACTGGAGAATGGTATGGGGTACCCAGTGCACTAAAAATGATCCAGAGTGGAGTGGAATGATGACTGATTATCATGCAATTAGAGGAGTGCCAGAGGATGAGAAATGGATTTCACAGATGTGTGCTACTGACATTCAAATAGCAGATGATGTTCAGGAATCTATAAGAAATTTTCTATCAGTGAGCTAGTTGGCAGGAATCAGAAATAGCATGAGGAAAGAGTTCAAATAATAATACAGTAGATACGTAAGAACAGAAATTTTCACCCAAAATATAGTTATAAATGTAGAAATGGGGATTAATGGTATGGGGCAATGGTTTATATTCTTCCAATTATATTTTAAATAAACACTGATTGGCCAGTAGCCAGGCAGGAAGTATAGGTGGGGCAACCAGTCAGGAAGTAGATGCAGGTCAATGAGAACAGGAGTATTCTGAGAAGGAAGCTTTTTCTGTTATTGTGAGCCCACCACAGAAGTAGCAAGATGTGACTGCCTTGTTGAAAAAGGTACCAAGCCATGTGGCTAACATAGACAAGAATAATGGGCTAATAAAAGTTATAAGAGTTAATAAGATGCCTGAGCTAATGGGCCAATCAGTTTATAGTTAATGTAGACCTCTGTGTGATTTCTTTGGGACTTAATGATTGAGGGAACAGGACAGGACAGAAAACTCAGTCAACAGATTAAAATATTTAATTAATAATTTCACTAAATAATTAATCAATGTTAATGATGCTTCATCATTTACTTCCACATTGTTTAAGGGAATCAATACAATTTATATATTTACAAATGGACAATTAGTATATAGATATTATCAGGTTTCAATAAAATAGTCTTTGAAATAGCAAGTTTGAGAACTATATTTTTATTTCTTACATAAATATAACTCTTTCCTTAACTGGTTTTGTGTATGATTCTTTATATACTTTATATATCTGTAGGGAAATATGCACAAATAAATTATACTTTTATTCTTTTGAAATTAGGTCTTCAATTTAGAATTATTTGTTCAAAGCAACTGGTAATTTAAAGGCACTAATATTTTCCATTGTGTTTTCTCCAAATAATTGGAACAATCTATAGTAAAAATCATTAACAGATATAAGAGTTGACATTGTAGATCACAATGCTGTCTTCTTGGCAAAATAATGCAGCTGCACCTGTGGATTCTTTACACCTCTTAGTTTTCACTTGATGTAGAGCCTCCTGATGTGGGAGTACCCTCTATGTGCTGTGATTACCATTAATAAATAAAGAAACTGCTTTGGCCTGTTAATAGGGCAGAACATAGGTAGGTAGGGGAGGGGGGCATGACTGGACTAAATGCTGGGAGAAGAAAAGTAGAGAGAGAAACCATGGAGCAGCCCAAGACAGATTCTGTGAATTTTACCAGGTAAGCCACTGCCATGTGGCGATACACAGATTAATGAGTATGGGTTAAATTAATATAAAAGTTAGCCAATAAGAAGCTGCAGCAAATGGGTCAAGCAGTGTTTTAATTGACACAGTTTCTGTGTGATTATTTTGGTTCTGGGAGGCTAGGACTAAAAAGCAGCTCTCCCCTGCAACAGCCTTCTCCTTGTATTATGTGAATCACTTAAAGCAACAAAAATATCAACCCCATTCAATGTTGTTGTGGTTTTGAACTTTACTTAATTGCAGTGTTAAAAGCATTATTACTTTATAGTTATATTTTGCAAAGAGTATGTGTGGAAATGAATTATCATCATGCTCAGTATCTTTGTGTGTGTGTCTATGTATGTGTTGTCGTTTAAACTTTGTGCCTTGAAATATTTACATAAACTAGTTTATTAATATTTCATACAAATTTCACTTAATTTTAATACCCTTGTGTGATGGAGGAAATGATGATCTATCTATTGTTATTTTCATTGGCCTAATAGAGCAGAAAATTAGGAGGGTGGAGTAGACAGAACAGAATGCTGGGAAGAAAGGAAGTGAGGTCAGATGCAATGACGCTCCAGCCCAAGATGGATGTACACTAGAATCTTCCTGGTAAGCCACCACCTCATGGTGCTACACAGATTATTAGATATGGGTTAAAGCAAGATATGAGAGTTAGCCAGTAAGAGACTAGAGCTAATGGGCCAAGCAGTGTTTAAATGAATACAATTTGTGTGTTGTTATTTCGGGGCATAAGCTAGCCAGGTGGCCCAGAGCCTGGCAGCAGGAATGCAGCCCACAGCTCCTTCTACACTTGTGACAGGAACTACTTCCAGTAACATATTATAGATGGGAATTTGAGATACAGAGAAATTTACCATGTTATCCTCTGTGTTTGAAATTTTACTACTTATTAGTTGGATATAAAATACATAAAATTCATAGGAAACTTTAGAACAGTGTTTGATAGATGTTGGCAAGAAAAAGAAATGAGGATTTTCTGCTTATGCATATAAAATTTTAATAATGAAGGAAAAAATGTGCTAGAAAAACTATGTAGCACTTCATAGGTAGATGCATTTTTGTTTTCTTATAAATTGCCAAGGAGTATGTTGATCTTATTGAAGGTTCTGCTGAAAAAAAAAAAGAGATGAAGAATCATGCAGAACTGGATACTATATACATGATAAATAAGAATTAAGAACACACAGTACCATATCACTCACAGAGTTTATTAAAAAAAAAACACTGACAGGATACAACTAAATATTAACAACAAAAGTAACAAAAATCTCATTTACCACTGTCTCCAAGAGGCTAGGGGAGAGCAGATATTGGTATGTCCTAGTTGTCATTGGAGTCTAACAAATTAAGGATATTTTGGTAGAGTTTCAGAGTGTTGAGTATGTCAGTAAGGAACTAAAAATATTAGGTCCTATTAGCCGAGCCTAATTCCCTCTAAGTCCATGATTGTATCTGTTTAGTGCTTCATTGACTGTCTGCTCTGTAGGCTGCGAGTGTTCAGTGTTTATTGAATGTGGATTTATGATTGAAGGTGAGAGGTCAGTCAAGAGATGTTGAGCTCCTTTGGATTGCTGCTTAAATTTGTCTGCCCACAGTCTCAACCAGAACGTGCTGTTTACAAGATGTTATATTTCTTAGGAACAACATCCTTGAGGCTCAGTAAATGGAAAAGCAGGTACAATGTCAGGCAGAGGCAAAACACAGAAATTCATTTAGAAAACTTCATGTATAAAGATGCCTGACTGTTTGCCTAAATGCCTCATTTTCTGGCCACTCACTGTATTTTCTGTTTCAGCTCTAAGCTTGCCAACTGTGTATTTATAATGCGTGAAAACAGTAGTTTATTGGAATTGCAAACTAGCTCTTTAAAAAAGAATACTTCTAATTGTATTATGCCACTTAACTCCAAAGTTACTATAACGGGTTTGTTGGGGCACTGGAGTAAGTACAAGGGACTGGGTGATTTGAAAAACAAAAATGTATTTATTTATTTGTGTATTTATTCCTTTATTTGCGGCCCTGGTGTCTAGAAATTTCAGGTCATTGTGTTGGCAGTGTTAGTTTCCTCTGCCAATGCAAAAACACAGCTCCTATCTTAAAAAGAATAAGAGTTCATATTTGGCCTAAGAACAAAGGTTTAGCATATACAGAATTCCATGTTTCTGCATGGAAGTAGCTTCATGAACTCTTAGGAGTTTGACAAAACAAAGAAAGTCATAAATGAAAGCATATCTGAGAGCTGGTTACAGCCAGAATGGGGCGGGGGAGCATTTGTACTTGCCTTAGTTGGTATCTAATGACAGTTTTAGCTTTTGTGTCAGTGGTGGGGTAATTCTAAAAAGCTTTTAATCAATTAGTCACAGGGTTTTAGTTCAGATACAGAGGGGACCAGGACTGACTATTCAAGGAGGCTGGAACTAGTCCAGGATAAAGTATGTAGTTAGCCCTGGAGCTGCAACATTCCAACCTCTTTCTCTCTGACTGCAGTTCTAAGTAGTCAATCAGTCTCGGAAGAGACAGCTTCTTCCAAGAATTAACCTTGATGCTTCCCTAGTCATTCTCACTGTCTTATCCACAGTCTCCTGTGGTCTGCCTTCACACAGTCTTCTTTTTGTATTCTAATCTTTGCATACAGGGACACCAGTCATTCTAGAATAATGTTTTCCCCACTTAATTTTAACTACCTCTTTAAAGACTCTCTGCAAATATAGCCAGATTCTGAAGAATTAGGGGTTAGACTTCAACATGTGAACTTATGGATGATACTGTTAAATCCACTACAATTCGGGTTTCTCTATTAATGTGGAACCCTTTGAGACAAAGAACATTTTTTTTTTCTGAAAAATGATCTTTAATTCAGGATGCTGATGAGATATTAAAATACCCAGTCCCTTGAATTAATAAAGGCATGGATGTCAAAATGGGTAGCTAAGGGAAGTCAAGGCATAGAATATGTTTTAACGCTCATCTAAATGTAAGAACTTCCGGATATTTCTGAATTTTCCCTACAATTCTAATCACGGTGATTCTTTAGTTTCTGCATTAATTATCCATACCTCCAGTGTATTATTGTAACAGCATTAGTAATTTGTCACAACAAAACCCACTTTCAGTAAATATTCAAATTTTGGACTTTGCACAAAAAATAAAATTTGTGAATTAGATTATAATGTTTTACCGCATCCAAAAGATGTTTTATGGAAATTATAGTCATAGGAAGTCAAAAAAATAATCATAAAAAGAGAGAAACTATAAACATGTTCTAAACAAGCTTTACAGATTTCCTCTTTGGTGGTGTCTTCTTAATATCACAGGGACTCTCTTTATTCAAATGATAAATACACAGAGATGCCCAAACTCCCACCCATACTATCCATACTAATTACATTCCCTTTGTATTTGACTCTAAATAAAGCAAGAATGTCAAGTTTGGTAGTTTTATCATTTTGATGAAAAAAATATAGGAAATAAAGGAACTGTCAGTAAATATTTCTAAAGGACTTCTATAGAAAAAAATAATGCCATACATTCAGTGCAATGGAACACAATACATGATAAGAACAATATAGGCTTTGTAACAGAAATTGTCCTAACTATTTGAATTATTTGGGAAGGGTTTCTATTCACTGTTTTTGAGTTGTGAAATTAGTAGTTTTTAATTCTGGACAAATAACATGAAAATAAAAGAAAAGAGCAATTAGGGCCTCCACAAGGAACTCTTTGGTTTGCCATGGTGTAGATGAAAAATAAGCATGCTCAGAAATTTAGTTTTAATCTTATAAAGTATAATTTTCATCTTTTATTAAAATGAAAAGGAGTTTCCCAGAGGCCAGAGATCTGCTTCAGCTGATTTACTGCTAACTGTAATATGCAAAAAGGTTTGAACAAGGCACTGGAGTGGAACAGCATAGGTAATTATTTGATAGGAACAGCTGAAATGAATTGAAGAAAACTCTAGACATGATAAAATTAAAACTAAAATTTGAACAATGATGTCAACTGGCCATGAAGATAGGAGAGATTTGGAGGCCTGGCTCATTGAGCAGAGACTGCTGCTTTTCAACAAATGGCAAGTTTTAAATACTTGGTAAGGAATGTTGTGAACTCTGTTGTAAATGATCAATGTTGCTGGAACTGCCATATTAGAAAAAGCAGACAATATTCCATTATCACAATTTTAATAATTCAGCTCTGCCTTACTAACGAAGCAGGCTAACAAATTAACATCAGCAAAACAATATGAAACTTTGAAAACATACAGTTGAATATAGATTACAATTTTAATTTTTCATATCCTGTTAAGTATTAAATAAAGGAGTAAATTATTAAAAAAACAAGATAACATATTTTTTTGATTTCTGAATATTTGGAAAATTCTGAGTATCTATAATGAAAATAATTTTTACAAATGCTGTACTGTGAATATTTTTGTTTCAAAATATCCTACAGGTTATAAAATTCATAGTACCTGCTTTCCTTCTACTGAAGAACACTGAACATATGTAAAGAGTGAAGATAAGTAAACTATAGGAAAATGTGGTCTTCAACTGTAGCTATATATAATTAAATTATAATTAGTAGATCATGCCTTATTTTACCAAGACACCATTGCATTTATTTTGCAAATTGAGAAAGAAGTACAACTCAGCTTATTTAAAAAGAATTTTCTTTGTTTTCCTGACCAAATACATATTTGTTGAAAACCAAACTTCCTTCTATCACGGTCAATATAAAAGAAGAGATAGGGCTGCAAAGAGATTTTAAGAATCGAACTTTCCTTTGCAATATTTCACTGTACGCCAACACTTACACCTTTTTAAACACTGAAGCGGTTATGACACATGAGAAGACGATCCCTGGGTGTTGCAATTCTTCTTTCTGCTGCCAAAGTGAAGCTTTCTTGAACTTCCTGAAACATGAAAACCTTGAAGACAAAAGCAAGGACAAAATAAGATTTTTGAAAACTCAAATTACAAAACTGGCTTGGTGGTAGAGGGTTTGCCTAGGAAGCAAGACAACTCTGGTTTACCCATTGATAGAAAAAAATGCAAATTGTGAACAAATATATTTATTGATTATTTCTGAAAAGAAGTTCCTAAATACTGTTTTTAGTTTTTGTGTATGTCTTAGATTTTCTAAGATATCCTATTTTGTTTTCTGTTGTTATAAATAAAACCTAATGCACTTTTCCTTTTCAAATGCTTTCTGCATTTTTTTCAAGAAATTGGATAGATTGCCTGACTTCTTGTATTTAAGAATGAAAGTCAATTATGATTTTCTCTTGGATCTTTTAACTCATGTACTTTTCCAGTTGCCAAATTAATTGGGTATAACTGAATAAACTACTTACTCTCCTCTGCAATCTAAATATGTCATTCAAGTAAGTGTTCCAATTATCTCTGATAATTCATATTATGAAAATTTTATAAAAACTCCAGAGGCTGAGACTATTAAGTTCCCAAATTGCAGTTAATCCCAAGAATAGCTTTTATAAAGGCAACAAATACAGAAGTTTATTTCTGAAGCACAGATATTTAGGCAGCAAATGGAATTCTCCCCTTGTATTTAATATCATGAAAAAAACATTTTTAAAGTTTCTTGCATAAGAAGTCAATATGTGTGGGACCCTGATCCTATTATTGTGAGTATGAATATCATGTTGAACAACTAATTTCTATGTTGATGAATTGTTTCCCAACTTAAGCAAAGCAATTAGCAGAAATTAATTACTTTTCAACTTTATTTCAGTTGTGTAGCTGAAATATTTCTAATTGTTCAATGGTAATCATTTATTATTTCTCTTCAAAAAATTTCTGTCGCTCTTTGTAATAAGATAAATGTATTTAGTAGACATAAGTTGTAATCAGAGTCTGCGCTTGTGTTTCTCTGCCACCCAACCCCGAAAAATCACACAGAAACTATACTAATTAAAACTCTGCTTGGCTATCTCTTACATCTTAAATTAACCCATATCTATTAATCTATATATCTGTATCACCATGAGGTTGTGGTTCATGTGTCTTTCTCCTTCAGCAGCTACACAGTGTCTCCCTGACTCTGCCTTCTTTTTCTCAGCATTCAGTTTAGTTTCCCCCACCTAGCTCTATTCTGCCCTGCCATAGGCCAAACAGAGTTTCTTTATTAATCAATGGTAATAAAACATGTTCATAGCATACAGAAAGAAATCCACATTAATAAGGCACCACAAATGCATTGATGATGCTAAGTCATTACTTGAATTTCTTAAATATTAGGATAACTGATCTTCTATGTATTATACAATGATTTCACAAAATTATAAAGATTCCATACATAGTGCATACAATCTATGCTATATCATTTGTGAAAATCAAATTATTATATATTCTATGTTACCTTACAGAATTATAATACTAGGATAAAATAAACCTTGACATTGCTACCTGCCATCCTTATTATTCAAATCTGTAGCTCAATTTTGCATAACAGACTTATTAATCTTAAGGCAAGTTATTTTACTTTGGGGTAAAAGTAAAAGTGCTTTATATTGAGCTGAAAATTAGTTTCTTGGCCACATGCTTTTAGAAAGTTTTCGTATAAAAGTCTTATTAGTGAGGTTTCCTAAAGCACACTTTTTATTATCTCATAATCTTTTCCTTCTAGGAAGTCTCTATGGAACGTCTTAGTAAAATATTAAGGCTTTGACGGTGAACTAGACACAGAATTTAACCTCTTGAAATTTAAAATCACCTGACTAATGAACAGATAATATCACACATACACATTTTTGTTTCTTGTTTGGGTACTATCTGGTTCAGTAAGACATCTCAATGTCTAGGCATTATCTTTTCAATTATTTATCAATGTCCATTTGTTTGACTGCCTTTCCTAATTTTTCTTCGTTTTTGCTTCTTTTCTTAACCCTCCCTCACACCTTGTACTCCTCTCCACTCTTTTACCACCTGGTGATGATTCACCTTGGTAACCATTTATTCAATCACCTCCTACTGCATTTTCCTTGTAGATTTTGTATGTGTGTGTGTTTACTGAAGTTTTCTCATCATTTTAACCAAGATGTGGTAGCTTTTTCTTAGTTTTTTCTCTTAAACTGTTCCATTAAAAATATCTTAAGTACCTTTATGAATATAGCAAAAACACATTAACAGGAGATTATATACTCTAAATTTTATGTATTTATATATCTTCTAAAGGAAACAAACTCATTTAATACACTACAGGGACACTAGTGAACATGACAAAGCACCAACAGTAGCAGTCTCAGTTTAATCACTGTAATTACTTTGTGTCTCCACATTAAATAGTTCATGTGAGCTAAACACTTCTCTATATTTATGATACTATTTGAAATATGCCTAATATAAATCAGATGATTATGCTAATTAAGGATATTAGTTCCATTTTTTATTTCACTATTTATGTTTATTTAGAAAATACATTTTATAAATTGCTTAAAATAAGACAATATAAAAACTAAGTGGTAAATCTTATATGCATTCCAACTTATAGGAAATGCAAAACAATTCTATTTATTGCTTAACTCATTTTTTCCTATTCCTGTGTTCATAGCAAAATTCCAGTTAAAATTATCAGTGAAAACTTGAAACTTCAGTATTAACCATGCTGGAGAAAGAATAGGGTAAAAATTGAGAAAATAGAAATGTACAGATGCCTTTAACTGTGGTAACGAACTGAAGAAAGTAGCAGTGTGCTAATGCAGGAATATGCTAATCCTTCGACTATGGCTGGCTAGGTTTTTTTCATTGTGGCTGATCAGCACAATAGCTTCAGGACAACCAACCTGATGAGACTGCTATTTGACTATGTGCTCTGAATTGCAAATTGCATTCTACATAAAATTCTTTCTCCTATTTTAGGTTAGGTTCAATTTGGGTTGATAATGTCACTCCTTCTTCTTCACAGTTCTGTTAACAGGATATATAACAGGATTTTATAGTCTTTGTTTTTATTGTAAAACTGCATTGCTAAAAGCTTACACTACATTGTTCGTTGATGTAATATATATATGTATATATATACATATATATTATGTTGAATATGTTATATTATTCTACTATAACAAACACCAATTATCATTTATAAAGTTATGATTTAGTTTTTGCAGAGGGTTAGCTCATTAATAATGCTATTTTTATTATTTTTGATTCATTGTAGAGCTTCAACGTTATTCATATACTTGCTTAATGATTAGATTTCTTTTTCATTTATTATTACTTATGTCTTGAAAATTTCCTACTGGGTAGATTTATCCATTTTAATTTGTAAAAATGTCATAAGTATTTTTTGCATTTACATCTTTTTCACATTAATAAAAGGCATGCCACCAGAACATTGGTATTTAAAATAGGCTACTCTTCTACAAGATTACTGAACTAATGCTTTAGTAGTAAATGACATTTCCCTTTTTGATTTATATTTATATTCTGAGAAGTAGGTTGACAGTGTAGCTTGAGGATAGGATTCTGTCATTGAATTTCTTCACCAGTCTTTGGGTAAGGAAAAAAAATTAACATTAACAGAGTTGATGCTAATCTAGCCTTCATAAAAAGAAGGAAAGATTTGTATAACACATTCAACTCTCCTGTCGGAAGACTTCTGCTTTTACAACAAGCCCATCTTCCATGTTGTGGGCAAATCAAGAACACACCTGTAGAATGTAAGCTAAGGTGGTAATGATTAGGAGGAGATCATGAGTCTCATCAGTTCAAGTAAGACTTCTTTCTACAATGTGTTAGCAATGGTAATATCAAAAAGACCATTCCTGAATTGAACATATATAAGATGAAAAAAATATTTTTTATTGTCTTGTAGGGCACGCAAGTGTCATCCAGGCAGAAATCATGTTTAATTTTAAATCATATATTCAGGATAATTGTTACCACTTTTAACGGTTTCTACATTAACAGGAAAGCTAAATTGAAATGTGTTTACTTATTTTACCCCTATGTTCTCTGCTCCTCAATTACTTTTGGCTTTAAGAGGAATTCTTAATATCTGGCCTGGGGCTAGACTCAATATAGAAATTTTACATTGTAATTCTAATAAAAATGAATATTCTTATTTGGTTTCCTGTTGCCAGGTACTGAATACTTGCATTTTAAATTTACTCCTACCATACCAAATCTTTCATGAGATGTTGGAAATAAGTAAATAAAATATCAGCATCAAAATACTATACATTTGTTGTACAGACATGCACAAAAGACATATTTATAGGCTGTTACTTTGATCTTTATTTATTCAAAATATACAAATAGAATAATTATTAATTTATTTTTGGAGTCCCCTCCCGTTTTCCCTTTTACCATGGTAAAATCATGGAGAGTGGTCTGCAGTAAAATATGAGAAGCCGAAGAAATCTGTAAACATGAAGGATCTGTCGTACATCATCAAGTCTGTTTTTCACTAGTATTAGTGGACTGCTGTTTCAATCACAGTTTCTACATTTTGATTTGGTTGCAGATTCCATTGAACTCTGTCAGAAACCCTGTGGTCCAACCCCCTCATCTCACACCTGAGAGAACAGATCTGGAAGGTTAAGTGATTTGCTCAAGGTCACATAGCTAGTTAGAGACAAGGCGGCAAGAAAACCACTGAACTCCAGAACTCAATCAACCTTTTCCACTGTACTCTGTTGACTCCTAAAATGACACAAAGCTTTAACCTCCTGAGCAGTTAACTTTTTCAGTCTAGTGAGAATACTTTGTGAAACAAGCAAAAACTTGTATTGATAGAACTTATTTCTGCCTTTTCAATTAGCATCTGTTTCTTTTCTTTATAAAGCATACACACGACAACATCCTCATTATGAAACCAAAAATACCAATGGCCAAGAACATTTTGCATATTTATTAAAAGCTGAAAATTGATAACTTATTGAATCCATAGCTTATTTTGTTCTATTTATTTCACTTCAGTTTAGACATTTCATCTTATGAGTATTTCATAGCGGAAGGGACCAAATAAATATGTTTGTGTTAAGATCATAAGACCTCTCTTTGCCCTTGTATTTCTGCTTCTTACAGCTTAATAATTTTAATAATTACAGTCTATCTGTTACCACGTATAGGTCCTGAGATACGTACAGAACTGAAATCAATTTAGCATATAGAATTAAAAGGCTTTATTGACCTCAACATGCCTTCCAGCAGTGTGTAAGCACACTGCAGAACCTCTTGCCAAGTTCAGAGATTTGAATATTCCCAGAAGTTTGTAGATACTACTCCCCTAATAACACTACAATATATTTTCTAATCCATTCTTAATTAACTTCTCTTTTACCACCAAAAGGGTTTTAAAAAATTAATGGCTGAATAATGAAGAAAAGAGGCATGAAAATGAACGTGCAGTGCTGACCTCCAGGATCACTGCTTCTGTTTGAAGCCTTACAGATGCCTCTCCTAACAGCTTATTGGGTGTGGTAGGTGGGGTTACTATAGGCACAACTCAATTATGTTATAATATGCACTGCTTGATCACTACTTGTAAGTGAGATTTACTCTTACATAAATTCCAAGCCACAGATTCTAGCTGTGACCAATTTGTCTTCTTCAGTAGTCTCTTTCTAAACATTGAAGTGAATTACCCTTAAAGTACTTAATGCTGCTAGGGAAAAGGTACAGAATTTGATGCTTTTCTCGTTGAGGATTCCCTTGCTGTACTGAACTTTAAAATGAGACCTTGAAGAACTATTCACAGTTGAGAAAAATAAAGATAAGGAAAAGGAAGAAATTTGAGTGCAAATACAAGTGTGGTGGCTTCAATAGTCCAGTATGCCAATGAAGCTATTCTGAACACTTGATAATTTTGTACTGAGAACTAGTATTATTTTGTATTTTGACCCTAAGTTGTTCAGCATAACTTACCATGAATCTGAGTTGTGTATGCCTATTATTTTAGATTAATCTTCCATTGTGCCAAATTCAAGATTAACAATTTAAAACAGAAAGAATATTGTCAAGTGGTCTTTGGAAATAAAAAAAAAAAATACCCTATATCTTCAAGTGACATTGACCAGAGGAAAAACTCAACCTGTAATATAGATGCATCTGAGACTTCACCGAGCCTAGTGTGAAGCTGTGGAGTAAGGATGATAGCTTTGCTCAAAAGTGACGGAAAGCAGCCTCATTAATGCCTTCAACAGTCAGTTTTTAAATATCAGAGAATTTCATGGAGTGCCTGGAGACTTGGTTGAGTCAATTCTATATGAACAGAGAAGCAGTAAAGAAGTACATTGTAATCACTTTGAAGCCACATTCAGGATGAACTTGGAATAAGTCCAGGTCCAGACACTAAACAAGGAGTTACAACATTTTGAGGAGGGGAATTCAATCCTGATTGTTAATTTGGGATTCCTTTGGAATACTTTAGTCATTGCAGATTGTCTCTAATTAATCCTGCCTTCCTTTCTTTTCCATAAAGCATCTAACTTGAGCATCAGCAAGACGTGCAATACTTGTACACATGACTCCTTTACTCACAGTGTGTCATCATTTGAACCAAATTCAGGAGAGATGATTCCAGGAGTGAATCTTACAGGGCAGTCTCAGGAGAGGCTGTGAAGATTGTTCTTAGGATGGCTTTCAGTCATCTCTTTTAAAAGTTGGAATATGAATAGCTCTTGCTTTTATTCAACAATACAACTATGAAAACTTCCTTTTAGAGGCTAACTTGGAAGTGATGATGAGGAATAATGTTGGTACTGACTCATGTATTATTTAGGCAACTGAAGGATAGGATTTGTGGATTATGAAATATATTACATAACACACGATTACATGTTTATTTTTTTTCAAGCCACCATGCAAAAAACAGAGCTGTGATGCTAATCAAGCAGGCACATATTAATCTTTCTTCATTATTCATTTTCTCCGCAATTTAGTTCTTCCTTTGTTTAATCTTAAAGCTCATAAAGATAGATATGAGATCCCTGAGGCGCTTACATGTTCCTCTTCTCTTTCAACATGTTGATTCACTCTTCTATGCCTTTCATCATTGCTCTTTTCCCTGACTGATGTATGGGAATAGGAGGCCAAGAATAGCAGGTGAGATTCCTAGAGTTAAAGCTTTGGCCCTGAAACTGTAATGGCATGGAACTCTGCACTTCATAAAAAGTTAAACATTCTGTTCAATTTTAATTGTTGCAATAATATTCTTTCAGCATTTCAGAAACATCTCTTTAAAAATCAGGCAATTAAAACACTCTCACATGGGTCATTAAATTTCTCTACAACCTCTATAGTTGTAGGGCCAATGCAGAGTCTATCTTCCTCTTTCTTTTCTCCAACTATGCTATATCAATATAAATCTCTCATATATTGAACTTTTAAAGCAATGATAAATAAAAAATAAAAACTCATTGTTTAAATTATAAGCTTAAAATCTTCACAAAGTTAAATTTCAGTTACTCTGAAATGATATGTTTTGCTACTATGTTGACAGGAAGAATGAGGAAAATTTAGAAACACTGTCTATACAACTATTTCACTTTACTGGCCGCATGCCACCAGTTTTTGATAATTTGTACATTATAAAAGTCAGAACAAAGTTACCTGCTAAAAAATTCTGGAGAAGAGAAGGTAAGTAAAGTTTGCAAGTAATGAGAATTTTTCTTTACTAGAAATTCAAACATCATGGGTCTTTGTTCCATCAGGTGTATACCTACAAATCTGAGACAATTAAATCTGAATATGTTAATAAAACAGAATCACAACAGAGCACACCACAGAAACTCATCTACGTTTGTATCTTAGATGAACAATTGATAAATTGTTACAGATAGCATGTCAAACTCTTTTTTAGTTGGCCATTTTGGCCTTTGAGAATAATCTCGAGAAGTGGTGATCTTTATTTATAAAGCAATTAGTACAATTTTCACTTTGTTTTGAGGTATGAATATTGATAAGCTAAGTCAATTTATTCTGCTTCTTGATCAGATTACTTCCTAATATTCTAAAATATTCATTTATTAAATTATGAGAAGAGATACTTTCTGATTCTGCTTATAAGGTATCATATGGAAATATACAATAGAAATGAGATCTATGTTGTCTTTGTTCTATACACTATTTTTCAATTAAAACTATTATGAATACCTTTTAGTAAAACTATAATTCATTACTGGGTAAAAATTGCTTTAAGTTCCATTATAAATATGATAGTGATATGAACAAAACTACTTCTAACTACCCCAAAACACATTAAAAGACATTACATGTTCATATGTAATAATTTGGCCAGTTTATTTGTTGATCTAATTCCAGCTATTGGAATTCCCAATTATTTCTACTTCTTTAGTAAGGACTTAGGTTTTGTACATAGATGTAAATTGTTTCTGGACAAGATAATATCCCCAGACTTACAATCACTGTACAAGTTTGAAAACATATTCTAGAATGTACCTAGGTTTATTTGCAAAATAAACAATTGATATATTTCAGCCATATTTTGAATATCAAGACACTGGTATTAAAACAAATTTTATAGATATACTTCTTTGATATATTTCTGTTAAGTCACAAAGACTTTATTGGCTATAATAGTTGTTTATATGCTGTAATAAAGATGCATATTTTTGAGTTTTTATTTTGATGCATGTATATATGATTATTCATATACATATATGTACATGAACACACACATTAATATATATGGGAAGGGTGGGCATATATAGATGTCTGAGTTTGACAGTAGAGTATTTTCCCATTTGCTCTCCATCTTACAGTATCTTAGACAGAGTATCTCATTGAACAAGATCTCAAATGTTTAGGCTTAATTGGTTTGTTGTTGAGTCCCAAAGGGATCTAAATGAATCTGTCCTCCAGTGTTTTCTCTCTTCATACACACACACACACACACACACACACACACACACACACACACACATATATATATATATATATATATATATATATATATATATATATATATATACCTTGCCCACCTTACATTCCTGTGTAAAGCTCCAGTTCAGGACCCATACTCTGTACTGTCAGGACATGGGGTCTTCAACCTGTTTAACAAAGTACTGGAATAACTGTAATACTTACAATGGTATCGATGATAATGAAAGCCATTATACAGATTGATACTAAAGTAAAAACTTGAGTGATTTTGTTTGATTTAACTTTGGGCCATTATCTATTAGGCTCTAAGAGTGAGCTAAATTGAATTGAATTGTAACAAGCTGCAGTCAATGCTACTTAAACCTCTGCTGTGGCTTTAATCTCCTCACTAGTTCTTAATTACATCTGGAAATTAAATATTCAAAGATTTTTTGGGTCACTGCACATATAAATTACCACTTACTCAAATATT
Organism: Chionomys nivalis; assembly: GCF_950005125.1. NCBI lineage: Eukaryota > Metazoa > Chordata > Mammalia > Rodentia > Cricetidae > Chionomys > Chionomys nivalis. The sequence continues at coordinate 55,870,283 of NC_080095.1, forward strand.
TACTGTGTTTGTTCAATGTTCAGCATGGTGATTTTTTTCAAACAAAAGGTTCAAGAACTTTCATTGAAAACTAAGGAAAAATGATAGAATCCCTTACATATAATCATTCTCTCACATTCTGGGGGATGAAAAAAATTACATGATTCATAGATACATGAGCTGTTATTCTTATGTTATTTCTCTGTTCTGTGAGATTTTTTTAAATGTAGGAACAGTGTTTCAGAAAGAATAAGAATCCTTTGAAAATGATTCAAGATGGCCTGAGGCTAAATCCTTGACATTCATTTTCACTCAGAGGAAGGATTCTGACAGCCATGGAGAGCAGGTTGTGCATGCTCAGAACTGATCTCAGACAGAAATGGCAGCATAAAGTGTCAGGAAATTGAACCAAAATGGGGCAATTTTTTAAAAAATTAAATGGCCCTTGATATCTTTATAGGAAGAAACATGAGGAGTCCTGTTAATCTATAATCTCTCAAGAGCCAACCGTTGCCAGGGCCTTCGAGAGAACACACTTCCGTTACAGCTGTCAGCACTGAGCAGAAGAACAACTGCCTTTTATTTTCTATTCATCAGTAATGCAGTGAAGCAGAGCATGTGCGGGATCCATGAGGATAATCTGCATTTGTGCCATTCAAATGAGGAAACTAGAAACTGTGTGTGTAAGACAATTCTTTTCAAAGCTAACCCACCTGTGTATTGACAGGATTCTTTCAAATGTGCTTTATACAGCAACATGAGAAAGAACCAGAAGAAAAGCCTTATTTGCATCTAATTTACAGTGTGTTCCTGAGAAAGAGTAGTGAGTTTCTTATGTATATTAATTATTTGTATGTATTAGAAAATATTTTAAAAATATTGTTACATGGCATGCTTCCTTCATTCAATAAGATTTATTTCTAAAAATGACTGTTTAGACATATTTTTTCCCTTTTTTGCAGGAGTTTAGAGAGATTTAAAAAATGCTTAATACAAAGGAAAGGAAACAGTTTTGGCAGTGAAAAGGTGAGGGTAAGAAGCAAATCGGGATACATGACTAGAGGCTGGTAAAGCTACGGGAAGAAACTTAGCTCAGGAGTTACCAGCAGCTGAAATCCAGGACAACTGAGTGAGGCACTGGTCAAACTCGGGTGCTTCTGTGAGAGAAGAATAAACCTGTAAATAAGACACATATAGGTTCTCTGTCCAAAAATCATGAATTGCCAATGACGGGAATCTCAGCCATGCTCCCTTACCTCCCAAAGGTATTTTGGCGACTTTCTAAATACTTAATGTTTACTTTTCCTTCTTAACCAAATTGTCAATTTTTTATTTAGAAAGATCCAATTTTAAGATTTATTTTTATTTTTCTTAATGAATGCATATATTTAAGAGTGTAAGACCTTTGTGTGGGCACAAATAGAGATCAGAAAATGGTTACTAGAGTTACAGGCAGCTGTGAGTTGCCCTATGTGGCTGCTGGCAATTGTACTCAGGTCCTCTGAAGAACAATATGTGGCTCTTAACACCTAAATCATCCATCCCTCTAATCCTATTTTAACTTCATGCTTTGTTTTTTTGTAGTTGTTGCTTTAAATTTTACATGTGTGAATTTTTTTTTTTTTTTTTTTTTTTTTTGATTTTCGAGACAGGGTTTCTCCGTAGTTTTTGGTTCCTGTCCTGGTACTAGCTCTTGTAGACCAGGCTGGCCTCGAACTCACAGAGATCCGCCTGCCTCTACCTCCCGAGTGCTGGGATTAAAGGCGTGCGCCACCACCGCCCGGCTCGTGTGTGAATTTTCTGCATACATGTATATATGAGTGCCTGGTGCCCTTGGAGGTTAGAATAGTTTATTGGATCCCCTAGAACTGGAGATGCAGATGATTGTGAGCCATCATGTGTGTCTGGAAAGTGAACCCAGCTCCTCTCAAAAAGCAACAAGTCCTCTTAAGCACTAGGTCATTGTTTACCTTTCTAGAGGTGGTGAAATCTGGAAGCAAGACCCCTATAAGTGCAGTAGACTAAAATTTCATGCAATACCCAACTTTATTCAGAACATCAGAGAATTTATGTTCTGGTGATTAAGAGTCACGAGAGCAAAGTGTACAATTACAAGGCACAGACAAGATAGATGTGGCAAAAGCATGTGTTTCAGAGGTATATAAGCAACTAACAATAGCAAGACAATGAATAATTCCAAGTAAACTCACTCCTATCTGCTAGACCCATGAGGGATACAAAAACATATTCCAAGAAAAATTTCATGTTTTTAAGAAATTGAGGTCACAAGATTCATGTCTTGTTTTTTTCAAATTTTCAACAAGCTCTTGAAATTCTCCTCATGGGTCTCCATGTTACTTTTGATTTCCCACAAGAGATACCCCAGGAATGGAGCACTGCTTAAGATCTATTCCTGTGTCCATTTATACAATACATTAATTATGTAAAGAAACTTTATAATTTAGGTAGGAAAAGATTTTTAAAAATTTGAGCATTTATGTGCATATACAACCTACATGTTAACCAGTTGCCCAAACCCCATCTTGAGGTCATCTATCTCATTCAACCCAACTCATCTCTTTTCCCCCTATGTGTGATGGCAACAATATCCTCAGAGTGGCCTCTTGGGTGGCCTGCTCCTATATTATCTGTAACAAATAAATCTCTTAAATGTGACATTTTGATCATGTTATCTCTACAGTTAATATTCAAATGGAGGTCTTCTTTCTAAAACTGGAGAAGGGGCAGGTATTGAATTATAGATCCCTAGAGTGTTGATACTCTAACCTTGCCTTTCTTGTTATCTTCAAGTCATCTGCTTCTCTCTAGAGAGTCAATGAGATGATAGTGTCTCTCCTTGCCCAGTAGTAGCTCTTCTCCATAAATGTAACATCACATCTTCCTCCACGTTTGCATCTTCTCAGGTATTTCATTTCCCTTCTATTTCTTGTACTCTATCCCTTCTTTCTTTCCTTGGTTATCTTAGCATAATTATCCTTTCCAGAATCAAATTAGCCCTTATTTTTCCCAATAATACAGTCATCTGATTGTGTGACAATTAACATACCCACGATTAGCATTTGTTTCTGCATAATTAGCATTCAGAAGAGGAACTGGGCTATATTCAGTGCTCAATAAATAATTTTGAGTTGACAAAAGCTATTAAGCCACACTGAAGATCTTTTCTATTTACAGAACAAGCGTGGTATTGACTTTTTATATTTATCTTTATTTTTTCTTTAAATTTTTACTTTATATTTGTTATGCTAACATATGTACATGTCAATTATTTTGTGATACAATATAATTGTGATTTATCAAATTCTTATCAATCTCTTTTATAAAAATATTAGTTTATGAATTCTTAAATAATATTTAGCTGTTAACCAAAAATAGTTTGAAAATAAAAACTGATGTGAGTTAATTGATTTTGTATTGTCTAAAAATCTATACATGAAAAATTACCACTGTGTCAAAATCAAAAGCAACTTAAATGAATGACATTTAAACCTGAAAATTTTTAGGATTCATGTGACTGTAGAACCTACAATATGATTACGATACTCACTAGAGATGTGTATACAAACTCAAGAAATATATGACTGCAAAATATTGGCAGAACACCATATAGTTAGGTTATAATGTTACTAAGAGTCATTCACTGCAATAGCTAAAAGTCTAACTAAATACACATTCTGCTCTATCTCTGACTCAGCTTATGACTCATTGATATCAAACGTGTATACATCTTTAGTCTAAAATTCAGAGCAATTTTACACCGCTTTCACTGCTCTGTAGTGCTTTTTGCCATTGCTGTATCAGAATATTTATCTATCCAGTTCATACTATTTTAAAAATAATTTTTTTCTTTTTTTTTAGGCAGATGGTACCTTTACTGTACAGAATTATAACTATTTGCTTCTTAGAATCAATTGTGCTATTATATTAGTTCAGAAATTTATGCCTTAATTATGTACAACTATATGAACCATATATAATGTATCATGAATGGGGCATGAAATAAACTTCTTAAGCTTGAACTTAAGATCTGACATGATTGAAATATATATATATATATATATATATATATATATATATATATATATATATATAGAGAGAGAGAGAGAGAGAGAAGGTGACTTAGAATACAGCAAAGAATCTCACTGTGGTTTTAGACTGTGCTATCCTTAATGGGAATTTAAGCTAGTGCTTCAGAAAAGGAACTAAGGAATAGAGAGTCTATTTCAGACAGGCTAAAAAACTGCAACACTGAGATTATAGATATCAAAGTACAATCTCTCTCAACAAAAGGCATGCAAGGGAAAATTGGAGGAGTAAAGGAATCTGTGGACAGCAGTATTGTGCATCAGCATAGAGAAGAGTGTGTAACCAAAGGCTCTTGATTTTCATTTTTGTTGCCCCTTTCAGCAAATACATATAATTTTCAAATTGTAGCTTTCAAACATTAATCAAAGGGTTGGGTTTAGCTTGTAGCAGAGTATCTCCCTAGTATACCTAAGGTGCCAGATTCAATACCCACTACAACAAAAAAAACAGAAAGGAACATTAATCATGAGGAAAAAATAGTAAATAAATACTAAATTTAAGTGCTGAAGGAAAGTGTAACAGGAAAAGTGTTTCAAAGCAGAATAGACAAGGTTTCAAACTGCTTTGTAGCTAGCTTCCCAGCAGTGAGTGAGGTAAAATAGATAACATTTAGTAACTTTCTTTCAAGTAAGGACTTTTACATGGGAAATTGGTGATCATGGTTTGCTTAGAAATCATCTTTAAAGAGCAGGTGGTGGGGAAAAAAATTTAAGGACAACTTCACCACCATTGCCAAATTATTGGTAAAGTGATTGTTCTGCATGAAAGGAAACATTAGAATAATTGTTCTACTGCAGAAAAACTCCAAAGAAACAATGCCTTTGGAACATCCTGAATTTCCACACATAGAAGAGAAGGAATGAGCCACGTTTGGAAGTTATGAGAGATCAGACCTCTAGCAAATAGAAGAATCCAGTGATTCCACGAAAGAAACTTCCACCGATTCCACCCCCTTTAATGAAGAGGCTCAGTGGGAACTTTAATGCCACTTGGCAGAATAAAGATCGAAAACCCTCCAAACGCATTTAGAGTTGAGTTTTTTGCAGGGTGAGACATGAGCATCTACTTCCAGTCTTCTACATAGAGTTATTTGATTTGACTAGCACTGTTTGCCTTTTCTCCAATATGTATGTTGGCTTCTTTGTCAAAAGTCAGAGAACTATAAGGGTGTGACCTATACTCATCTTCAGTAGGGGTTTGTGGGTAGGGACACTCAAGAGTGGGAAAAGAGAATCTAATAGAAATACAATGGAATAAAGTCTCAAACTTTATTGCATAAATAATGGAATAGAAAGGGATAAATTTGGGTGGAGGATGGAAGAACATAGACAATGACATACAGGGAGCAATAAATAATACTAAACTCAGTAAATAATGCTTCATATGGAAATCTAGCTACTATTGTAGAAGTTTGCATGTATATGTCACTCTGTAATCTGGTGCCACAACTAGGCAAATAGAAAGTTCAAGATTAAGAAAGGGCTACATTTTTTGAATTTTTGGTAAGTAAAATTCTATTTTTTAATTGATTTATTTTATATCCAGAGTGAAGGTCCCCTTCCCTTATATCTTCCTAGTTGCTCCTCACTACCTCCTCCCGCCCTGCCTCTAATCTGCTCCTCCATTTCTATTCAGAAAAGTAAAGGCCTGCCAAAGATATTAACAAAACATGGCGTATCAAGTTGAAGTAAGACTAAGCATCTTCTCTTATCTTAAGGCTGGGTAAAACAGCCCAGTATGAGGAGTAGGATTCCAAAAGACAGTCGAAGAGTCAAAGACAGCCTTTGCTCACACTGTTAAGATTCTCACGAGAGGGCCAAGCTATACGATTGTCACATATATACAGAGGGCCTAGATCAGCCTCATTCAGACTCCCTGGTTGTTGGTTCAGTTTCTGTGAGTCTTTTTTTTAGCCAAGGTTAGTTGAATCTGTGGATTTTCTTGTGATGTCCTTGATCCCTCTAAGTCCCACAGTCCTTCCTAACTCTCTTCAGCAGGATACCCTGAGTTCTGCCTAATATTTGGTGATTGTTCTCTATATTTGTTTTCATCAGTTGCTGAGTGAAGCCTTTCTGATGACAAATGGTCTATACACAAATCTAAGTACAGCACAATATCTTTAGGCATCATTACATTAACATTTTTTTTTCTCCAGTCATGTTTGGTTCTATCCTAGGTCTCAGGGCTGTCCAGCCCAGTGTCAGGGATGGGCTCACTCTCAGGACATGATTCTGAGGCTGGAACAGTCATCGCTTGGTGACTGCCACAATCGGTGTCACCTTTAAGCCAGCACATTCCAAAGTCAGGATAGAATGTAGGCCAATCCCTCCATTGGAAGTCTTGCCTGGTCATAGGAGATGGCCAGTTCCAGCTTCACATCACCTACTGCTGGGAGTCTTAGCTGGGGTCACCCTGTAGATTCTGGAAGTTTCCCTTGCATCAGCTCTCTACTTTAGTCCAAAATGCTCCCTCCTTTCTAGTCTTCTCTTTCAAAAGCCACCCCCCCATTCCCATATCCACCTACCCCAACTTCAACTGCAAAATTCAAAATCTCTTTAATTTCCCCTTCCCAGGGAGATCTGATTATCCTAATATCTACTTATAGGTAAGTACCTGCCATGTTCGTTTTTCAGAGTTTGGGTTATTTCACTCAGGGTTATATTTTTCTAGTTTCTTCTTTTAATTTATTAGATATTTTAAAAATATCATTCCAAATTTCCACTCCCTTCCCTCCTCCCATGCCCTCCACAAACCTTCCTACCACACCCCCATATAATCCTAAGAGAGGGTAAGACACATTGCTTTGTGGAAGGTCCAAGTCCCTCCCTACTAGGCTGAGCAAGGTACACATATTAAGAGAATAGAATCCCAAAAAGTCAGTACATGTAGTAGCCATTTGCCTGCAAATTTCCTGATGTCATTGTTTTTCAAAGCTGTGTAATACTCCATTCTGTATACTTACCACATATTCATTATCTATTCTCTTGTTGAGGGATATCTAGATAGTTTTCAGGTTTTGGCTATTTATTACTAATAAAGTTACTGTGAACATAGCTGAGCAAGTGTCCTTGTAGTATGATTGCACATCCTTTGGGTATATGCCCAAGAGTGGTACAGCAAATATACAAAGGAGATCATGGACACACTCCTTTTCACAATAGTCGCAATGAAAATAAAGTATCTAGGAATAAAAATACCTAAGGAAGTGAAGTACCTACACACACACACACACAAATTAAACTTCTGATGAAGAAATAGGAGAAATCACTAGAAAATGGAAACAAGCCAAGCTCATGTATTAGTAGAAAGAATATTGAAAAACAATCACCATTTTATCAAATATTATTTACAACTTCAACTCAATCCCAATCTCCATCTCATTCATTACCGAATTAAAAAATATTCTAAAATTCATATGGAATCACAGTAACACTGGAGATCCAGAAAATTCTTAACAGAAATAATAATACTACAGATATTATCATTCTAGACACTAAGACATACAGAATCATAGTAGTAAAAACAACATGGTATTGTTAAAAGCAAGACAAGCAGGCCAATGGGACAAGTCAAGACTTAAACATGAGTACACATAACTTCAGTCACTTAATATTTGACAAATAGGTCAATAATATAAGCAATAAGAAAGAAAGTATCTTCAAGAAACAATACTAGAAAACTAGATTATCACATGCAGAAGAATGTAGTAAATATGTATCTCCCATGTCTCTCACCTTGCACAAAAATTAACTCAAATTGAATCAGAGATGTAAATGTGAATCTTTACACACTGGAACCACCAAGAAAATGCAGCAGGTAACATGACGCAGACATAGGAAAAGATTTTCTTAACAGAACTCCATTTGTTCAAGAATTAAGGTAAAAAAATAATTGAGACTTCATAAAACTAGAAAGTTTACACAGCTAAAGAAACAATCAACAGGGTTAGAAGAAGACCACAAAATAGTAAAGAATCTTTGCCAGCTATATACGGGACAAGAGTTAATAACCTGAATATATAAATAACTCAACAATCAAAGCACAAATTAAAACAAACAAATGACTCAGTAAAAAACGTCCCTGGGACCACTACAGAAAATATGACCAAGGAAAAATCTCAAAAGAATGCTCCTATCACCAGCAAGTAGTTAATCATAACTCTAAACTGTTTTGAGATTCTATCTTCCCTCAGTAAGAATGGTAAAAATCACTATACAATGAACAACAAATTCTTGAGAAGGTATGGGGTAAAGAGAACCATTATTCAATATTAATAGGATTACAAACTGATTCAGGCTACTGGAAAATTAGTGTGGAGAATCTAAAAGCTAAAATTAAATCCACTGTATTACCTAGTTATACCACTCCTTGGCATGTGCCCAAAGGACTTAGCATCAGACTTCACAGATACTTGTTCAGTCATGTTTATTGCTCTTTTACCCACAATAGCAAAGAAACAATTTCATTGATCTTCAACCAATGAATGAACAGTGAAAATTTGGTATATATGCACTATGGAATACTATTCAGCTATAAAAGAAAGTGAAATATACCATAAACTTTGAGGGTAAATGGTTGAAATTAGAAAAGATTATATTGACTGTAGGCCAAAGCAAATCCACCCTTCACTGAGGTTTCTTGTCAGGTATTTTTTCTGAGAAACATCTACTAGCTAATAAAATTGTACATCTAAGTTACATAATCAAAATATGGTTTTAAACTGGTCAAATAGAAAGCAGAAAGTATATTAGGAACTAGCAAGGATGCTCATGATAGAGGTTGGGAACCAAAGAAGGTTAAGAGAAGAGTCACAGGATGACGAATGCATTTTTGAAAATATGGCAGTGAATTACATTAGTTTGTATAATTTATTCATAATTGCTTATATATTATTATAAATAATTGTAATTCTATCATATCATTTATTTTGTGGCTAAGCTTTCAGATATCTCAAAAACATAATAACATAACATCATCTGCATGATGTGGAATTCCCCTCTGTATGCTGTAAATTTGTTGTATTGCCATTGGTTAATAAAGAAGCTGCTTTCAGCCAATGGCTTAACAGAATATAGCCGGGCTGGAAATAATATAGAGAGAGAATAGGCGGAGTCAGGGAGATGCAATGTAGCCACTGCAGGAGGCAGATGCTCTCGAACCTTGCTGGTCTGGGCAGTCAATGCCTTTACCTACATATTGATGCATTTCTTATGTTAACATGCAGTTGTTATACCTTCCATTTTTTATAAGTTATGCCAAAACCTTGCAGTCATAAGAACAGTCATAAAATACAAACCTAATGTCATCATGGCCTGCCACTCACATTATTTTTGGTGTACAAATCAAAATTTTCTTGAGTATATAATTTCCAAAACTGTATTGAAATAATCATAAAAAATGAAATAAAGAGTTCCACAAAGTCATCTAAAAGAACCATTAGAACTTAGGTCATCAACTGTAGGTAATATGTGACTAAACTAATCCAATATCTGTCTGTCACAGCTGATATTTCTTCTCTGAAAAGTTATACATTTGGATAAAATCATGCTTTTTTAGTGCTGTTCGGAATAGAATATTTCCTGGATGATAGAAATGTAATAGCAGTAATAGTAAGCCAATTACTATATTATCTTTATTTCCTGCAACTGTGAGAGGCACTGGCATCGAAGGAAGAACTGAAGATGATCAAGAGAAATACCAAAGTTGGTTCTTAGGGCCTGGCCTGTTTTACTGAGTGCCAAGGGCTTAAGAGTTAGTATGATTTGCTGAGTGCAAGCCTACGGGACTCAAGAGGACTACCATGGAGAAAGCTCTGTTCATGTAAGTATCCATACTTACAGGGAGGGAATAACAGTACTCTCATGAAAGGGTTTCCCACTCCAAGCTGTGTGGAGGCTACAACCCCAAGTAAAAACATGACATTTTTATTGACTTGAAACCTGGCAGTTGAAGCAAAAGTGATCACTGAGAAATTCCCCAAAAAGAAAGAGTCTGAGAACTTCTGGGACTAATGTCTATTTTCTAGTGGTTTGCTAATAAAACTTCGCATCTTACTATGAGATAGTCCTTTTCTAGACAAAGTTGAAGGTCCAGTCACCTGTTGGTATTAATACTTCACCCTTTCTACCTAAGTTCTCAGTTAATTTTTTTTGGCACATATTGGATTTTGTTAAAGGAGCATTATGGGAATCATTTAGGGAAATTTTAATTTTATGTTTATATACTGCCTATTAGTCCAACCTTTTTGAGGGAAAAATATCTAAAAAACAGTTTACAAGAATATTCTTAAAAGGTGAAATGACAGGTTAACAGAAAAAAATAACCAACAGAAGGTTTTTGTTTGCTATGTCCATTAAAATGTTAAGTAAAAAGATATTATGTAGTAATTTTTATTTGTTTATAGTCTGTATAATTCATTTTCATGCAGTTATTTTAACTCTGCAGAGTTGACCCAGGTCAACTATTATTCTCTTCAGACTATTCAGAAATAGTAATTTTAGAAAATGTAAAAATACTTTTATTTATATGAAATAACAACAGACTTTGTGGTTTAAGGAAGTTATTCTTTTAGTCTTCTCTCATACAATACATCTCAACCAATTTCCTCTCTAAGTCTTCCAGTCCCTCCTCACCTCCTCTCCCAGATCCTCTCTTTCTCCTTTCCCTTCAGAAAAGAGCAGACCTCCCAGGCATATCAACTAAACATGGCATAGCAAGTAACAATAAGACTAGGCACTTATTCTCACATCATGGTCGAACAAGGCAAAGCAGTAGGAGGGAAGGCGTCCATGCCCAGGCAAAAGGACAGAGAGAGCCCTCACTCCCACTATTATGACTCCTGCAAGAACATCAAACCACGCAACCATAATATCTATGCAGAGGACCTAGTTCAGACACGTACAGGTTGTTGCTTCAGTCCCTGTGAGCCCCTACAAGCCCTTCTAGTGTCCTCTACTCCACTGGTTGATGCTGTTTTATTATCGCTACAAATACATTTACTATACCTTTATTGGCAAATGCAGGCAATCAATTTTGACTTAGTTAACATTTAAACCTGCTCCTAAAGTAATAATTTAGAAACTTAAGTTCTCCATACTTAAAGAATTGTAAGACACACAATACAATGAACGGAATCCTCTTGTCATGGTTAACATCAAATTGATTTTTAAATAATTATCTTGATATGCTTTAATGCATCTCAACTCCTTAGCTTCTAAAATTAAACCTTGTTAGAAGAACCTGGGGGGAGTATAAGACACTGAACTCCAGCAAAGAAATCCTGTGGTTTCAGCAATACAAGGGAAGTCTTAACCTCTGATGTCAGGATAGCCTGACATCCATTGTTTTTGTAATTTCACTCCAATTTTGATTGCTAAATACCTTTATAATAAGCAAATGATTCCGTCTCTTTTGTCTGGCAAATCTCCTGAAAATTCAACTGGTAATGTCATAAAAGAGAAGCCTGCTGAATTAGGGAATTAGAAAATTAGCCCCTTGCCGGGCGGTGGTGGCGCACGCCTTTAATCCCAGCACTTGGGAGGCAGAGGCAGGCGGATCTCTGTGAGTTCGAGACCAGCCTGGTCTACAAGAGCTAGTTCCAGGACAGGCTCCAAAACCACAGAGAAACCCTGTCTCGAAAAACCAAAAAAAAAAAAGAAAAGAAAAGAAAATTAGCCCCTTAGTGCAGATGTTCTCTCAAACTAAAGGGCTTCTTTAGAGCTTGATTTTCATAACTCAGGTTTTCAGTTTGCTTCTCTGTGTATATAAACACACAAACATGCACACCACACACACACACACTCACACACACACAAAGCTACTAAAGGACAATGGGTAGAGACAAAATATTATTTTAGATATTAATTTAGGAATATGATTTTATTTAAATTAATTTAATTATATATTTAAAATAATTAAATTATATGTTTTAAATTAGCTAGCAACTAAATTATTTTAAAAATTAAGTTAATGGCATAATTAAATAGCATATTTTAATTAATCACATATTTCTTTGAACAACATGTAATTTTAAAATAAAAGATTTTACTCGTAGAGTTTAGATGTGACTGAAAAATTCTTATTTTTTTCTATGGTACCTCTTTTGTCCTCTGTAAATAACTATCTTCAATTTCTTAAAGATGGTTCAATTATTTCTTACCTTTTACAGTGAACACAGAAAAGAAAGTGAATACTTTGTTCTTCATTATTCAGCATAGATCCATATATATGTATATATATATGTGTGTGTGTTACAAAATACAGGTTCCTTAAGGTGTGCCTATAGCAATGCAAATGTTAATAAAGTAGTATCTCCAATTGATAGCCCATTGTAAATGAAGATATAGTTTTCTCCTATGGATCTCACTGGAAAAACAAAGCACTCCCAAGGGTAGACCCCATGCCCAGCCATAGATGGACAGCACAAAAGAAACTCAATCTTTGCAAGTTCTTTGTCTCATAATGTTGTCAAGACATTTTTTTCTTTCCTTAGTTTCCCTACCTTACAGACCTTTGCTCTGGGGTTTTTATGGGAATACTTTGAGTGTGTCTGTACCTACATATGTGTCTTGTGCTTCTTCTTTTATGCCAGTTCTTTTTATTGTTTGGTTGTTTTGTCATATTCTGATTGCTTTGCTTTGGTTTAATATAATTTTATTTTATTATTATTATTTAGATGCATGTTCATTGTCTAAAGAGAGACGAGAAGGAGATGGGTCCAGATTGGAAGGGAGGTGGGAAGAAACTGAAAGGAAAATGGGGAGGGGAAATAGAATTCAGAATATATCACATAAAATCTATTTTCAATAAAATAAAAAGATAGAGATTGAGAGAGCACCATGGTCTGTCCAATGCTAACCTGATCTATATAGAATAGTCCTGTCTCAAAGATCAATACGATTTTGAAAGGCAAAGGGTGTTAAGCATGAATATTTCATTCTTTTTTTTTTGTTGTTGTTGTTGTTTTTTTGAGACAGGGTTTCTCTGTGGTTTTGGAGCCTGTCCTGGAACTAGCTCTTGTAGACCAGGCTGGTCTCGAACTCACAGAGATCCGCCTACCTCTGCCTCCCAAGTGCTGGGATTAATGGCGTGTGCCACCACCGCCCGGCCTGAATATTTCATTCTTGATCATCTAAAGTAATTTGGATGCCTGTTTATTTTCTAAGGTGAGTCACAAAGGGAATGGGTTTGGAGTGTAGGGGAGGTGGGGAGGATCATAGAAGAGGTGGGAGAGGAGAAACTAAAATCAGAACATCCTGCATGAAAAACATCTATTTTCAATAAAAGAAATATGGAAAAAATAACACCATTGTATTCTAAATTTCCTTATTTGTCTTTATTCACAGTCAAGATGATAATTCTGTGAACTTCTTAGAATACGCACATACACACATGCACACAACACACACATATATTCTATTTATGAATTAAGAAATTGGAGATTACTATATGCTAGGAGATGGGTTCAGATGCTCACTGTACCACGGGCCTGAACCAAAATGCCAGTAATATCTGACGTTGTAAATCTATTCCCTATAATGGGGGCCACAGAGAAAACCTGCATTCTTTTAAATCAGTCTCAGTTTAATGTTGTACAATCCCTAAGTTTCTGATTATTTCCTTTTTCCCAATACATATTGATTTTGATGAAATGCCATAGATCACTTAGCTAAAGCCTAGAGAAAATTTTATTACACATTTAACAGTGTGCTGGTATCCTTTTTCAAAGGAAACTGGCGTTTCTTGCATTCTAGGTCTGTGTCTGTAGTTATCACAAGTCTACTATTTGCCGGAGGAGCATAGCTGATTGTTTACGTCTCTGTGGAAAATAGGTGCTCATTTGACCCAGGTATATTGACTCACACAGATCCAGTAACACTGACAGCCTATGTATGTCAGCTCTCGCGACACTATGTCCACCTCTTCAACCCACATGCCTGAAACAGTGCATCCACTCTGCTGTCACTGTTGTAGAAAGACTCACATTATCCTTGCATGAGTCTTGACACTTGGACACATTACCCAGAGATCAAATTATTGCTTTTACAGTTACTTCTTTTCCCATGATTAGGCATTCCATTTCCACTCCAGTTCAAGAGTAAACTAAGAACTTCTCAAATAGAAAAGCGATCTGCAGAGGACAGCAGTACTGACATTTAAATTAAATGCCTAATGTTAATTAATTAGAAGATGTAAGAATTTATGAATGTATATTGAAATCTATAGAGGAGTCCTTAACATTTTGCAAAAATATATGCTAATAAAAATAATAAAATAAAATTTTATATATAAATCAATCAAAAAACAATTAATTGCTGGAAGGCCATAATTGATGACTCTGTGGAAAAATAGATGTTCTCTAGACCCAGAAGAATATATCTGTTCACACAGATTCAATAACAATGAAGTCTTGTGTATGTTATCTCTAATGACACAATGTCTACTTCTTCAACCTATAATCAGAAGCAGAGGTTGTAAATATTAATATTAAAATGATAAATCTAAATCATCAATAAGAATATTAGCAAATACCAGAACACACATGCAAATGACAGTGATAGTGATTTTTTTTAATGCTTGGTAAATAAAAATGAAAATCTAAACTACATGCTGACTATAAGAAACTCAACAGAGTCTAAGGTCAGAGTGGGGAATGGAAGAGCAAAACTACCAGGCAGTCAAATACATGCTGGTGGACCGATATACTAACCAAAGATGAATTATACTAATACAAGAACAATGGAAAATACTACTGTTTTGTAAAGGAGACAATAAACGATAAATTATACAATAATTGTGAAATGATAAAAATTTAAAGATGAACATACATAATACAATCTTAAAACTTGTAATTGAGATTTTCCTTATAAATGCATCACTTGTGTACGTTTTGTCTGTCTCATTAGAAATATACGTTGTTTTAAATTTGTTAGCTTTATTGTTTCCATTTTGTGATAAAGAATGAATTTTAATGACTATTCGATTTGAAATCCATGGATTGGCAAGAGGAAGTATGATCAAAATAATTCTCCAGAAGTTTCCACTTATGACTCAAACTTTTGTACAAATTTGCAGCCCACCACGCCCCGTATCTGTGCTCTGTGTGCTGACACCTAGTTAGCAAGCTCCGGGCAAGGGGGCTGGAGGTTAAAATACACAGACACACACAGACAGAGAGACAGAGACACGGGTCATCCTTGAATTCCCCAAGAATGCCCCTTTATTGTGTTCAGGGTCAGATTATATAAAGATCCTACGACCCAGCAAAACCCACCAGAAACCATTCTCCTGCCATCAGCTACTCCTGAAGGTCTAGTGCTCAGAGCAGCTGTAGGCACTCAGATCAGGGGATTACAAGAAATTCAGGATCTGGGGTCTCACTGCTCCCAACACAAATTGTGCAATGATTGGCTTTATTTATCATGCTGTGACATGAATTAAGTCTGAGTGAAATGATGCTTAGAGCTAGTTACCTTTTTGATACATAATCCTCTTTGAAGAATTGTGTCACTTTATGCAGGAGACACATGAGCACCCACTTCTCCTTCACACATCTGTTACAGAGAAGATCTTTAGAGCTGAGCTTTTCCCGTTATGAAATTATTTCATATGGCTTGTTTGTAGTTATAACTCTGTGCCTTTCTATCTCTGTTTCTGTCTCTCTGACTTTCTCTTCTCTCTCTATCTCTGTCTCTTATCTCCCCCTCTCTCTTTCACACATACACTGATAGCCCTGTTTTACTGAAATTATTTAATATTTATGTAAATATGTACCTACCCATCTATTGTCAGGTTATTAAAATATAGAAGTGTACCTATCCAAAAGTGAGTTTGTCTGAAAAATTTGGAAATTTAGATTGAAATCTCTCCATTTTTCCCAAAATAGATGATAGCCCCGAAAAATCAACAAAAAATGAAATGGTAAAATTTGATACTAAGAAACATTTAGCATCAAGCCTCTGGGTGCATCTTTGCTTTTCATTTGTTACAGCATGGAATGATTGTCTAATTGTGTAATCCTTCTCAATTCAGAAAAAATAATACCACTCACTTTGCTCAGGCATTTTCTCCACATGGTAATGCAGTGTTTATGTATCTGGGAAAACAGCTATACTGCCTTCAAACATAAGCAGTGCATTCTTTTTTTTTCTTTTTTGGATTTTCGAGACAGGATTTCTCTGTAGCTTTTGGTTCTTGTCCTGGAACTAGCTCTTCTAGACCAGGCTGGCCTCGAACTCACAGAGATCCGCCTGCCTCTGCCTCCCGAGTGCTGGGATTAAAGGCATGTGCCACCACCGCCCGGCAAGCAGTGCATCCCAAGCAGTGCATCCTTTAATTTCTTAGGCACCTAAGAAGAAGACTGAGTAATTGCTATTTTCTGTTCTTAACTTTCTTTCAAATTTCCTCATATGGTAAATATAGCTATATTTACAATCTGGCCAAATACAATCTGTGATAGTTTTGGCAGGCAAATTGATACAATCTAGAATTACCTGTGTTCAATGTCTCAATGAGGTATGATATAAATCAGGTGGGTCTGTGAAGAATTTTTTTTTTTTTTTTTTTTTTTTTTGGTTTTTTTGAGACAGGGTTTCTCTGTGGTTTTTGGAGCCTGTCCTGGTACTAGCTCTTGTAGACCAGGCTGGTCTCGAACTCACAGAGATCCGCCTGCCTCTGCCTCCCAAGTGCTGGGATTAAAGGCATGCGCCACCATCGCCCGGCTGTGAAGAATTTCTTGACTCTATTAATTGATAATAGGAAGACTCAGCACGGGGTGGGTGACACAATTCTCTGAGTTTGAGAGGAGGAACAGAGCTGAGCAGTAAGCATGCAAGCTTCTGCTCTCTTGTTGCTTTTGACTCTGGATGTGATAAGCTCCCTAACTACTTTCCCAGAATAAAGGACTGTGACCTACACATATAAACCAAACAAACTCTTTCCCTCCCATTCCATCTGCCAGGATTTAGATCAGAGCAGCAGAAATGATAATGGGGCTTGTCTAAGTTTCCTTTACTTAAGGCATGGAAAAGACAGAACGCTTCTCTACTGGATTAAATATACCAAGTTCTAAATAATAATAATATAAAGGCACTAACACGTAAGTAAATTGAAGTCAAAAGATTCTAGCATCAATTTACTAATTAACAAAAGATTACAGGAAAGTAGAGTAGATTTTCTTTTTTTTTTTATTGAAAAAAAAATTTTCCGCCTCCTCCCCGCCTCCCATTTCCCTCCCCCTCCTCCTGCCCCTCTCCCCCTCCCCCCAACCCCCCACTCCTCTTCTTCTCCCTCTCCAGTCCCAGGAGCGGTCAGGGTTCCCTGTCCTGTGGAAAGTTCAAGGTCCTCCCCCCTCCATCCAGATCTAGGAAGTTGAACATCCAAACTGTCTAGGCTCCCACAAAGCCAGAACCTGAAGTAGGATCAACACCCCGTGCCATTGTCCTTGGCCTCTTGTCAGCTCTCATTGTCCGCCATGTTCAGAGAGTCCGGTTTTATCCCATGCTTTTTCAGTCACAGTCCAGCTGGCCTTGGTGAGCTCCCCATAGATTGGTCCGACTGTCTCAGTGGGTCGGTGCACCCCTCGTGGTCCTGACTTCGTTGTACATGTTCTCCCTCCTTCTGCTCCTCATTAGGACCTTGGGAGCTCAGTCCGGTGCTCCAGTGTGGGTCTCTGTCTCTATCTCCATCCATCACTAGATGAAGGTTCTATGGTGATATGCAACATATTCATCAGTATGGCTATAGGATAGGTTCAATTCAGGTTCCCTATCCTCAGGTGCCCAAGGAACTAACTGGGGACATTGCCCTGGGCATCTGGTAGCCACCCCAAGTTCAAGTCTCTTGCCAACCCTTAGGTGGTTCCCTTAACTAAGATATGAGTTTCCCTGCTCCCCTATCCAACCTTCCTATATCCCCAATCATCCCGTTTCCCCAAGTTCCCCTCATCCTCTCCTTCACACTTTTCTTTCTCCATCTCCCCTTACCCCCTCCCACCCTACCCCCAAGATTCCAATTTTTTGCCCGGCACTCTTGTCTCCTTCCAATAGCCAGGAGGATAACTATATATTTTTCCTTGGGTTTGCCCTCTTGTTTAACTTCTTTAGGACCACATATTACAGACTCAGAGGCCCCCTATCCATAGCTAGAAACCAATTATGAGTGAGTACATCCCATGATCTTCTTTTTGGGTCTGGGTTACCTCACTCAGGATAGTATTTTCTATTTCCATCCATGTGGAATATATACACATTAGAGTACTACTCTGCAGTAAAAAACAATGACTTCTCGAATTTTGCATGCAAATGGATGGAAATAGTAGAGTAGATTTTCAATGTAAAGCAACTTGCTGAGTGAAGGCAACAAAATAAAATACAAGACTGACACCAATAGACACGATACCAACCTTATTTGATGAGAATATTTTGTTCAGTGGAAATAAAACGAAATGCATTACAGTATCAGCTTTGGTAGTTTTAGCCATGCAGCATGGAACATGCAATGATTTTCCCTTACATATAAGAGAGTGTATTAAAACAAATTAAAGAATGGTGGTCTTAGATGACATAATGGGGACTGTTAATCATATAGTGAGTTTTCAAATGATATAGCAATGAACTTCTTTTGTGAACTTCAATGTAAAGCTAGATTAGACTTCTTGCAATAGTTAATACTTCTAGTTAGTCTCAAGCACATTTTCCCAGTATTGTATCTCTGTGATGTCTTTCTAATATTCCTATTTCATTATTGTTACCATAGCTTAATAAGTCACATATAATCACTTGGGTAAGCAAAATTAAATATGGTTTTGAATGAAGCATTTTAAAATAAATACTTGAAAATTATGTCTTCTTTTTTAGACAGTCGGGGAACTGTTAGGTGCTGAAGAGATGGTTCAGTGGAATCTTGCTGCTCTTACAGATGAGGAGAGTTCCAGTCCCACCGACCCTCAGGCAGCTCTTAAGTGCCTATAATTCCAGTTGTAGGGTAAGTGGTAGCCTCTTCTTGGCCTCTAGAACTATCTGAACTCATGTGGCATGTATACACACAGGCACATAAACACTACTACTAATATATAAATTTTTAATACAGTGTGACGATTGTATAGGTATTTTAATCTTTTACCTATTTTTAGGATAAGAAGAGTTCACCATACAGAGTTTGAAATGTTCTCCATCACGTTTTGTTCCCCATAGCTAATTTTACTTACTTTTAACACCATATTGCCCTTTAATTAAGAACATTTCTACAGAATTACAATGCCAGGATTTTGCATTTCCAATTAAAAGAAAAAGCACATTTAGTTGTTTCATTAGAATGTGAATGATACTATTAAGAACAGATAATGATTTAGGGTAATAAACTTGCATCAGGGTGAACTTTATTGCAGAGTATGCAAAACAAAACTGAAGCGTGCACTAGCTGGTTATTTAAAGTGGCCTAGATTATTTTATGGTTGCCAGATACTAACATACAGATATGCAGTTGTCTTGGTTGCTTACTCCAGAAACTTCTTGAAACTGGGGGCTGTGTGACTTGCTATAAATGAGAATGATGTTCTATAGATAATGAATATTTTGCATGTGCATGTGAAAGAGAAAATTTAATTTTTCTGGGAGGTTGTTCAAGTAAACTGACACAGCATTCTTTCCATGAACAAAGCTGAGAAGTACTAGTTGCTGTTTGCATGAATAGTCAGACAGTAGCTATCATTGTATAGACGGACACTCTCACTTTGCACTATTTGGCAAAACAATTAACAACAAAATCAAAGAAATTGGCAAGATAATGGAGTCAATAAATAGATAATAATAGGAATGGATTATATTTTATATTGAACTGTATAAGATTTGCATAAAATTTGAGGGTCCATTGTAAAGCTATCTAATAATTATTGAGTAAGGATAAGCAGGCATGTCATCGCACACGAACAAGTTATTATGATAAAGGAACATGTAAATGATTGTATTTGAATGAATTATAATAATATAAATAATACTTTTATGAGTAGGAGGTATGAAAGTTTTATTTTAATATTATAGGCATTTTATTTGTTAAATGCAATTAAGTAAAAATAATTTAGTGTGAAAATAAAGACTAAGTAGAAACAGTATTTATTTAATCATTAATTAGCATGATTAAGCTGTCTAAAACAGATATTTTTATGTAAACCTGTAATTATCTATCTGGGAAAAATATTACTCAAAAATTATAAACACATTAATTAAATTATTACATCTTTTAATGTATGATCACAAATTAATATCTTTTTCTACATTTTATCATCAAAATCAAAGTGAGTACCTGAAAATTTTAAAGTATGTAAATCCTAAGCTGAAGTTTTAGATCTGCATATGACTATGTCCAGATTATATCCTGCTTGAACATATCTTGAGATGATTACAAAATGCTCCAAAACAACTAAAATAATTCTTCACTTGACGTGAAATCTGTAATTAGTGGATTATTTCCCACAGTTTCTTCCTCTTGCAATCAGTTTGACAGGCATTGGCGTAGTAGCTGTCAGAGAAGCACAGTCACATAAGTTGTTGAAGGATTCTCAGAGGTGATTTTCATTCCTTCTGAAGGAGGAATGTAAACAAAAACAGCTATTTTTTTTCTTTATTTTCCCCAGGAGGTATTTGGCTTTGTAGAGGACTTGACCCAAATTGGTGTAAAGAAAGATTAATAACTGTGATATTCAATATTTTGTGCTAACAAGATATTTCATATATGATCATGTGATCCCATAAAATCACAGAAATGTATAAGAACCACCACATTTCAGGCATGCTGTAGAAATTTAAAATGAAGGAGCAAATTCAATAATTTCTCTTATTTGAAGATCAAAAAACTGCTAAAGGTTAATGTGGCTGAGATGTCAAGTAGAAATTGTATAGGGACATACCAAAAAGACGCAACTGGTAAGCAGATAAAATTACTCTATCAAATGTTTCATATATATTAAATATCTTAATATATTAAAATTTATGTTATATCATTATGTATTATGTTATATAATATAATGTAATGGATTATATATGTGTGTATACACATATACACATACACACACAATTAGTGAAGATCCTATAATTCAATTGATCCCAATAAGTTTATTTTGAGATTGGATTTCTTCAGTACTAATGAATATATTCTGTGTAAGTAAAACGCAATATTTGTGTCTCTTACAGTATAGAATTAAAAAACAATTTAATTTCAGACTATTTCTGCAAATATTGTGTATTAATTTATAAAAAGGAAACCATTAAGAAATGGTTACATTTAATCTAAAAGATATGAAAATATTTCAAAATTTTCTTTCAATATATATTTCTTCATGAGTAACTAACCCATCAATACACATTGTACAAATGTCTATGTTAAAGCACGGTTATAATCAAGCCCATGCTAATGAGTTAACAATCAAACAATCATAATACTTGAATTAAAAAATTACCTTGTATAAAGGATTGTAGGAGCCAGAAAAGTCAAGGTCATCTAAAATAAAAAATAAAAAAAAAAAAAACAAAACAAAAGAAACAACTAACCTGAGCTCTTAGGGTCTCACAGAGACTGAACCAATAACCAGGGTGTTTGCATGGTACTGAACTAGGTCCTCTGCAAATATATGTTACAGTTGTACAGCTTAGTGGTTTTGTTTTTTTGTTTTTTTGTTGTTGTTGTTGTTGTTGTTTTTTTTTTTTTTTTTTTGATGGACTCCTAACAGTACAAGTAGATGATGTCTCTGACTCTTTTGCCAGCTTTTGATACCCTACTCCTCATACTGGGTTGCCTTGTTCTACCTTGTTAGGAGGGAATGTTCATAGTCTTACTAAACTTGATGTGACCTGTTTGGTTGAAATTCATGGGGGTTCTGTCCTTTTGGGAATAGAAATGGAGGAGGAGTGAATGGGGGGGGAGGAAAGTGAGGGAGGGACTGGGAGGAGAAGAGGGAGGAGAAATTGTCCTTGTAATGTAAAAAATGATAATCCTTTTATAAAAATCACCTCATAATATTGAACTGAAAAGGTATTGATTTTGTTACATTTTCTCTTCAACTTTCTTATCAGCAAACTCAACCTTTGAAGAGTGCTGGCTACTATTTGTCCTTTCTTCTTCTTTCTTCCATTCTCTTTCTGGAATTGTTCACATTGACTCAAATGTTTGCTGAAGGATGCTTTCCTCCATCTCATTTCCCAGGGAAAATGATAGATTACAACACTATGACTTAAAGGTAATTTCACAGAAATGGTAAAAATGGCTTCTTATCATAAAACTGTTGCATCTTGGATAAGTGTAATGATAGAAGACTCAGTAGTAAATAGGTTAAACTACAATAGAATACTTGAGACAAAAAAAATCAAAGAGGGTATGTATTAATCTATTACCGAGAATCTTATAGTTGGGCTCAGATAAACAGCAGTTGTACTTAAAGTGTATTGTATTGAAAACTTTAAATATTGTTTCTATTCTAACATATATAGAAATAAGTGTTCTGTGTATTTCTGAATGCTACTTGATTAGTGATGAGACTGTAAAGCGTAGCGGAGTTACAGACTGGATTTGAAATACTCTGTCGTATGTACGCATTTCTGTTTTTCTATGGACTTTGCTTCAAACAATTTTGCATTCTGCTTCTCTCCTTATGTATCTTTGGGCTTGGAAAATATTTACCTACTTGACTGTATCTCAGTCAGATCTTCTTTGATATCTCATTTCTAGATTTGAATAACTGATGTAAAATGTACATACTGAAGAGAGAAATTCGAGAAGTTCCCACGTTTCTCCTGTGTTAATGTAAAAATTGAGGTCAGGCCAGATAGCCACTGTCTTAGTTTCTGTTCTGTTGCTGTTAAGTGAAGCCATGAAGAAGGAAACTTAGAAGAGAAAGCATTTAATTTGGAGCTGGCTTACAGTTTCAGAAAATGAATGCATGAACATCATGTCAGGAAGCATGGCAGCAGGCAAGAAAGCATGAGAGCATTGAAGCAACAGCGAGCATTCTGACTCATAAGCAGGAGATTGTTGTCACACAAAAGAGTTCCACAATAGCCCGAGATGGAATACAACAAAGTTTATTTATTTGGGGATAAGCTGACAGAAAGAGTAACAATCCGCAGTCCTCTGCTTGCATTGGGAAAAGGAACCGAATCCTGCAGCCAAGAGACCTGTGCAAAGTGGGCTGGTATCTTAAAGGCTATTGGTTGAAGGAGTTCCTAAAGTAGGAGGCAAAGAGAGAGATAGAGACAGAGACAGAGAGACAGGAGCGAGAGATGGCCTGGAATGGGCTTTTGAAGCTTCAACGCCTGTCCCCAGTGACACACCTCCACTAAAAAGGTCACATCTTCTAAATATTCTTTAAAAGTTCACCAAATGGGGAAAGAAAACATACAAATATAAGGACCTGTGGGGGAGCCATTCTTGTTTAAATCACTGCATCCACCAAAGATCATGACCGCGATATTTAACCTTCTCATCATCCTCAAGAAGCAATAGAGTAGATGAAATGAACACAAGCTTTAAGTCTACATGGCAAGGAATAATTAGAATGACTATGTAAAGTTGTCCAGGTTAAGAAGTGGCTGTGCAAATTGTGTTGACTCTGAAAAGTAAATAGAAAGTACTAGAAAGTAACTCAGCCCCAAAGTTGCCGTGTAAAATTTTTCAGTATAGTCTGCATTTTTGTTAGTAAAAGCGTATTGTTTCTGAGGTTATCAGAGAAGTCAGGTGAAAACATAGTATTTTTTTTTCACAGCTGAGACCAGAAGAATACGGATTAGCTTTCAAGGTGAAAGTCATCAGAGTTTGGAGTTCAGCCTTCATATCTGAGTGGCAGAGCCATTAATACTCACAGATATCACAAAGGAAGTTATTCCTCTTCTTTCTTTATAAAGAGAACAAGGCACTTAAAGTTCGAACTGTGATATATTAGAACCGCTGCAATCTGACTTAAGCGGGCTAAGGCCAGCATCCTGAACTTTAATGCATGGTTACGTAAGCCTACCTATTAGATAAAATATTCTTGTTTAAAACTGAAAGATGATTATATTCATACCTGAATTGAGTACTATTAGGTAAAGTTTTATTTATTTTACAAAATTCTCATAAAGTATAAAAGAAAATATCTTACTGAATTAAATTAGCAGGCAATTAAAATATAAAATAAATAACAAAAGAGCTTTGGCATATTTCCACTATAGTAGTTTGAATTTTGTTTTATATGTACACATTACTAATATCCACATCATCAAAGGCTAATATAAATATGTATGGCTTAGAAATAGGTTTAGTTACATGGTATTACAGAAATCTGAGCACATCAGAGGCAGTAGCAAGTATATATACTTAAGTATATTACGTGATGTTGACAAAATATGTTATATGTGTAAGAAAACAAAATGTAATTTGTTATAGCAATTTAAATATAAATATGAAATTACAAAATGTAAATAAGTACATTTAGATATACATATGCATACATATTCGATCTCTAGAACTCAGCAAATATGGTTGAAGTTTGACTTTTGTAGTTATACAGAGAACATAAATTATAATTCCATCATGTTCATTGAAGCAGTAAAATAGTTATTCTTTCCTTTCCTATGAACTTTTACTAATCCAATTAACTAAAAATACTTAGCTAGGTTGGTATTCTGGGTCAAAGGAGTCTAAAATTAAACACCAGGATAAGCAACAGCTTTTTTAAAATTCAATTCAATTATAAATGTTACTGTGATAATGATAATTTTATAGAGTCCAGTAACAGAAGATGTGTGAAGTAAACATGACTTCAGATTTACTAAATCATGGTGAAAATATTTCAACTAAGGAACCTATGAAAGATATGCCAGAAATTCAAGCCAATTAATGGAAACCATTGTTGGGGGAGTGTGGGGTGGAAAGGGGCTTCCAAGAAGTCAGCAAAGAACAAAGTTAGTTGCCATTTTAGCTCTCTGAGCTTGCAGGTTTTCACCCTAGCTTTTTCATCTTGAATTTTATTAGAAGGATAGATATTTAGCTAGAACCACTTGTAGCAGCAACAACAGAGCTATTGCCTGGGAGAACAGAATTCCCCCAGCCTGCTACCTTGGAGGTCAAGCCTCTGGTAGTTTAAAGCATGTCCACCATGACAAGACAAAGACAGCATTTCGGCACTCCAAGTTGGTTGCCAAATGTACCAGGTTTTTTCTTTTGGGCCACTAACTGTCTCCTAAATCATAACACAGAGACTTCCTATTAGATATGATAGCTCGGCTTTCTCTTATGCTTTTAGAACTTAACCTCTTTCTCTTCATCTACATTTTGCCTTGGGGCATTTAACTTGTGTTCCTTCTTTTTGTTTCAAATTTGGCTGGCTGGTGGCTAACAATTTCTGGCCAAGGGCATGCCCCCTTCTTTCTCCTCATTCTCCTCTCCTCTCTCCTTTTGTCTTCTTCTCTCCTATTTATTCTTTCTGCTTGCCAGTCCCATCCATCCCTTTCCTGCCTAGCTGTTGACTATTCAGCTTTAATTAGACCAGTCACCTGCCTTAGGCAGGCAAGGTGAAATAAATGCAACACATCTTTATGTAGCTAAACACATATCCTTACATTGTTAAAAAATGCAACATAAACAACCATAACATATTTTACACAGTTAAAGTAATATTCTGCAGCATAAGCAAATATAACACATTTTTACATAGTTTAAGTAATTTCCACAACATAGGCATAGTTTATGTCAATTTCTAAACTCAAATCTGTATTTCCTGAGGACTTTCTGGATATAGATTTTCCTGACTCTCTTGCCAACATGACCCTGCTGAATTTCTGATAGTGAGACACAAGGAAGTCCTCAACTGAAGTGACAAAAGTAGGGAAGTCAGAAGAAAACTAGAAAGACTTGGTTCCTTCTTCTCCATCATGTGGTTTCTGAGGTTTGTCAGATTTGTGAAGTAAGCACTTTTACCTACTGAGCCTTCCTGTTAGCCTTCTCTTTATGGTCCTTATAAGCTACATGGTCCAGTAATGCTTCTTACTGCTTATTAGGAGGATATTTATCCTAGCCCCCTAGATTGTTGAATGGAATTTAATGTAGTCCCGGAGAAATGACAGTTAATTGATGTATGCTGCAATTACCTAAGATAAAACAGTAATCACAAAGTTTTAGTAACTACAATCAATTTAGGAATATGTGAAAGAAATATTAAATATATGAAACAAACATAAACGTTATGGATAAACATAAATGTTAGGGATTGTTATTGTGGTTTACAATAATGTAATTGTTTGTGTTTCTTAAGAAAAATAATGGTGGCGCACGCCTTTAATCCCAGCACTCGGGAGGCAGAGGCAGGCGGATCTCTGTGAGTTCGAGACCAGCCTGGTCTACAGAGCTAGTTCCAGGACAGGCTCCAAAACCACAGAGAAACCCTGTCTTGAAAAACCAAAAAGAAAAAAAAAAAAAAAAGAAAAGAAAAATAAGCATTTTTCTCTTACACTAGACTTTTAGTGTCGTCTTGGCACTAAATTACCTTGCTCTGGGTCCATGATGAAAGGGCTATGTTCTTGCACTCATGTTATATACTTGAAATGTCTTTTTATCTGGCATACAATTTGGAAGACACCTTCTGTTTTCTACATAACTCCACTGTTTATCATTTTTCTCATTGTCAGCACCTCTTGTCACATTTTGATCATTTTTGTAAAGGTGAAAATGTGGTCATGCCATGTCCTCATCGAACTCTTCAAAATTAAATACTTTTTATGACAAAATACTCACTACATGAATGTATTTTGATGGCTATTTCTGTTTAGCTTTCCACTAAACAGCAAACCACACTATATTAGAAAAATGCCTATTTTCTATATATTTAATATTAGACCCCTGCATTTATAATCCCCAGAACACATGAAGCTATTCCCAGAATAACTACAGAATTTGATGATGTAGAATAACCCATAATGGATTGTGCATACACACACACACACACACACACACACACAAACTGTATATGGCAGCCATTTCTTTGGAAGAAATAAACAACAACACTCTAAAAAGAATTTTTAAAACATATATCATTACAAAATGATCTCTGATTTCTGAAACATAACTATTATCTCAGAAACAAGACACTTGATACAATCTTTCTTGTTTTTCTCTCTAAAACATATATGCAACCCTAGAAAGCCTTTAGTGAAGCTTTGCACTTATGTCATCTTTGACAAAGATAAAAAGACAACCCAATATCGGTATAACAGTCCTTTTACTAAGTGATGTTGGAGCAATTGCATAGCTGCGTGCAAAAAAGGTAGGTTGACTACCTTCCTTACCACAGATAAAAATTAACTCAGAATGGTTTACTAAACAGTTCATATTACATTAAACTGTCAGTCATATCCACACTGAACATATTGTGTGATTATCTCTGAGAAAAGTTATACTGTATACTGTATGTGAAAGGCACAAAGGAGACTGTAAGCCATCAAACGTAAGAATTCCAAAAGAGTTGAATTTTCAACTTACCCTGTCAACTTGATACTCTGAGAAGGTTGTAAAACCTCAAGAATTCAAGAGTTGAAGAAAATAGAGCAAGGAAGTCAGGACCGCGAGGGGTGCACCCACTGTGACAGTGGAACTGATCTATTGGGAGCTCACCAAGGCCAGCTGGACTGGGGCTGAATAAGCATGGGATGAAACCGGATTCTCTGAACATGGCGGACAATGAAGGCTGATGAGAAGCCAAGGAAAATGGCACTAGGTTTCGATCCTAATACATGAACTGGGTTTGTGGGAGCCTAGCCTGTTTGGATGCTCACCTTCCTGGACCTAGATAGAAGTGGGAGGACCTTGGACTTCCCACAGGGCAGGGAATTTGGACTGCTCTTCATTACTGAGAGGGAGGGGGAATGGAGTGGGGGGAGGGGGAGAGGAGTGGGGAGAGGGCAAGGGGAGTGGGGGGAGGGGGCAATGTGTGGGAGGAGGGGGAGGGATATGGGAAACGGGGAGGAGTCGGAAATTTTTATTAAAAAAGAATAAAAGAAAGAAAGAAAGAAGAAAGAAAGGAAAGAAAGAAAGAAAGAAAGAAAGAAAGAAAGAAAGAAAGAAAGAAAGAAAGAAAGAAAATAGAGGACTATAAATCAATCAAAATGTAGGAGAGAACTGACTTGGTAACCATTTTTATCTTTTCTAAAACTGGAAGAAAAAAGTGTTTGAGCAGCATTCTGATGTACAGTAAGATAACGTTAAAGATGTCCTTCTTGGAAATCTTGTTTCACATACCCATTAGATCTTCAGAAAGTGACCCATTTAGTTCATCACTCTTTACCTTCTTCTTTTGAGACAGCGTCTTTCAGTGATTCTGTATCTAGACTCAGATTAGCAAACCATGTTGATCATACTGTGCTTGAAGCTCTCACTGTTGGAATTATAGGCCAGCACTGCCCATGGCCACATTTTTCCCGTGGTTTAGGAGCACAATTCAGTCCTAGTGCCTATATAATAATATTCTTATGGAGTGAGTCTCCTCTTCAGTACTGTTTAAAACTTTTATTTATTACTTGATAAGGTCTGGATACAGCCAAGAATGACCTTGAACTCTATCCTATGTTTTCACTTTCCATGTGTTGAGATATAAAAGATATTTCAAAGCTTAGTTTTCCTTAATTTTTTATTGATTTTTCTTGAGCTATTGAGCTCTACATTTTTCTCTGCTCCCTCCCTGCCTCTTCCCTCCCCTTCAACCCTCTCCCAAGGTCCTCAAGCTCCAAATTTACTCTGGAGATCTTTTCTTTCTTCACTTCCCATGTAGGTTAGATCTATGCATGTCTCTCTTAGAGTCCTTATTGCTATCTAGGTTCTCTGGGATTGTGAGTTGTAGGCTGGTTTTCTTTATTTCATGTTTAAAAACCATCCTTTTTATTTAAACAGAAAAGGGGAGGTGATGTGGGAGTTCCCTCTGTGTGTTGCTGTATTGTTTGATGAATATGGAAACTGCCTTGGTCTGATAGGTCTGATAGGTGGAGAAGACAGAACTGAATTCTGGGAGAAAGAAAGCAGAGTCAGAAAGACAGCACGGATCTTCCAGAGAAAGATGTTTGGAATTCACCCAGTAAGCCACTGCCATGTGGTGATGCAGAGATTAATAGAAACGGGTTAAATTAAGATGTAAGAATTAGCCAATAAGAAGTTAGAGCTAAGCTGGGCAGTGGTGGCGCATGCCTTTAATCCCAGCACTTGGGAGGCAGAGGCAGGCGGATCTCTGAGAGTTTGAGGCCAGCCTGGTCTACAAGAGCTAGTTCTAGGACGGGCACCAAAGCTACAGAGAAACCCTGTCTCGAAAAACCAAAAAAAAAAAAAAAGAAGTTAGAGCTAATGGGCAAAGCAGTAGTTTAACTAATATAGTTCCTGTGTGATTATTTCAGGGCTAAGCTAGCCGGGCAGGCCTGAATGAACAAGTGGGCCCTCCTCCTACAGTTATAATTCATTAGTATTCTTTAAATTGTACAGTTTGTTTAGCTCGGCATTTAAAATTATAAAATGGTCATCCTCACTTAAATTTTACAAAGCAATTGCAATTGTTCTGTTTATATGTTTGTGTGTGCTGATCATGTGTGAGTGTTTGAATTATGTATATGTTATATACAAGCTCTATTTGTCATATACTTTAAAATATATAATAAACATGTTTGTTGGTGCATATGTGTATTCATAGTTCATTTGTATTTTAATAAATCATGCTTGCCTGAATATCAGAGAGTAAAACAGCCACACTGGTCAGCCTTTCAGACGAGGCAATGATGATAAAAACCTTTAATCCTAGTAACTACACTACTTTACCATGGAAATTGTACAATAGTGATGCATGCATTTAATCTCAGTCCTAGAAAAGAATATAAGATGGAGGAGACAGTTCTCACACAAAGTCTCATTTTGAGATTTCTGGAGGCAAGATCGCCATTTCGGACTGCATAAGAGCCAGGAGCTGTCTATTTTGTTTTCTGACCTTCAGGTTGAAACCCAATTTCTGTCTCTGGGTTTTTATTAATTCTCTCTCTCTCTCTCTCTCTCTCTCTCTCTCTCTCTCTCTCTCTCTCTCTCTCTGTGTGTGTGTGTGTGTGTGTGTGTGTGTGTGTTAGACTCCATAGTATCAGGAAAACACTGACAATGAAGAGTGGTGAAGACAGATAGAAGGGAGAATACTTATTTACTATTAGTGACAGGTTCAAATTGGTACAGTTCTTTTGAAATTAGTATGGAGAATTATCAAAAAGATAAAAGAAGAGCTATAGAACTATCATATATTTCAGATGGACTCATCATCGGCATAAACACAAAAAATTTCACATGGGAACCAGGTAAATCCAAGACTTTCTCTGAGACCTGATGTGTGGAAAAAGAAAAAGGAGCATAGTTTGTTTTTTTCATATTTTTGCATTGGTGTGTGAGGTTCCTCTGTCTATGTGTTGCTTTGATTGGTTAATGAATAAAAAAACTGCCTTGGCCTGTTGATAGGACAAAACTTAGGTAGACAAGAAACAGAACTGAATGCTGGGAGAGTGTCAAGGAGATGCCATGGATCTGCCGCCAGAGATAGATGTGTTTGCTGGTAAACTACTGCCATGTTGCGATACACAGATTAATAAAAATGGGTTAAATTAAGATGTAAGACTTAGCCAATAGGAAGCTAGAGCTAATGGGCCAAGCAGTGATTTAATTAATACAGCCTCTGAATGATTACTTCAGTTCTGGGTGGCCGGGACAAACAAGCAGCTCCTTGCAACTTTTTTTCCTAAAACCAGGGACATGCTTGGCAAAACCATGAAGGACCTCGGGGGTGCTGAAATTCAGATCCTGCAAACTCAGCTCTTCCCCACAAAGGGTTGTGGTTATCAGTTTAAAGTTGCTCTCTGCTCATCTGTGATGCACCTGAGATAGTCTGCAATTTTTTTTGTGTGTGTGTAACAGCTCTTGATTAGTTCCTGTTGACTTTACTGAATCTGTCTCATTTTTCGCCCATTTTTCCATTAGGAAGTAATATTCTGTTTCTTAATGTACTTGCTTGGCATAGCTTATTAAGCTATTGAAGGCCAACTTTTCTCTATTTTATGATGTGTGTGTGTGTGTGTGTGTGTGTGTGTGTGTGTGAAGGGATGGTAGTCCCTTCAGGAGCAATGTATTGTCTAATAAATATCCAAATTAGTACTAGATATGGAACAAATTGCCTTGAGCTTTTTGCTTGAGGAATGCAGGAGTCTGCCAAAATGATATGAAGTATTGCCTTGCTTCAGTAGTCCAAAATTACATAGAGCACAAATTTAAAGTAAATAATCATTTAGATTTTAATCTATCTTTATTTGTTATTTAATTATTATCTGTATAATATATATTAATATAAATTAAAGAACACATTGTAGTTTGTGGTCGGAGACATTGGAGGCATCTGAAGGAGGAGTGAGGGTGGGAATGATGTAGATATAGTGTTCTTATAAAGAGTTCTAAAAAATACTTTCTAAAAGGACAAAATATAAGTGACTTGTATTATACTTTTATTGCCATTGTAGTTTTATACTCTTTAATTGTTGATGAATGTTGTAGCAAACATCAGTAATTCAGTATTCTTTACACATCTAGAGAAATTAATTTTTTAATTTCAGATTATAATAATCTATGTTTTAGTGAAATACAATGTTTGAATTTCAGGTTGTGTAATAATGTCTGTTTTATGGAAAGGCATGGCAGTGAACAGAGTAATAGGATATTTAACATCTGTATATATTTCTGCTGTGCATACTGTAAAAGAAAGAGGAGGGTCAAGTTTTATAAGTTAGTTGAGTAAACTAACTAGGGTAAGGGACTGGGACCAATTTAAGATAAGAGAAAAATGTAGATTTTCATAGTAAATTTGGTTACCAAGAGAATGGTTACAGATCAAGAGCCAAGAAGAAAGAACAAAGAATCAAGGTGAGAACAAAGAGTAATGCACTGCCCACAGGCATGAGGCTTTTGAGAATCTAAGAGAAACAAGATGAAGCCACTGAGGTAAACATAAAGTTGTACCTGACATGCTAGAAAGTAAAGGTGGCAATTCCTATTTCATCAGTTATTACTCAAAGATCAATTAATATGATAAGTTTTATTACCATTAGGCATGAGTGTATTATAGAGGTTACTTTTGAGCTGAAGAAAAGGTTGTAGATTCTTCCACAACTATACCTCTCTCATTGATGGACTCCTGTTCAAACCAACAAATTGCTTCCCTTAATACATCATTGATATTGAATTTACAACAATTTTCCCACCACTATAAAATTTATTGCATTTAGCGTCTTTAAATATAATCCAGATAGTCTATGGCATGGGAACTTCCAGAATGTATCTACAACCTTCCGATTTCTAATTACTTATGAGAGATTTTGTTTTTTAGTTGCTTTATTGTTGAAGCAGGATCTTGTTTTGAATCCCCAAATAGCCTGGAACCTTTGTGAAATAATCTTTTTGCAAACTGTGAGAATGTGTTGCTCTCATTGGTTTAATAAAGAGCTAAATGCCAATAACTAAGCAGGAAGAGGTTAGGCTAGACTTGTGGACAGGAAGAGAGTCCTGGGAGGAAGAAATGGGAGGTCATCAATAGATGTGGAGAGAGGCAAGATTATCATGCAGTACTGAGAAGAGGTGTCAAGCCTTGTGGCAAAACATAAATAAAATAATTGGGTCAAATTAAATTGCAGGGAACGGGGGAAA
Source organism: Chionomys nivalis (assembly GCF_950005125.1). NCBI lineage: Eukaryota > Metazoa > Chordata > Mammalia > Rodentia > Cricetidae > Chionomys > Chionomys nivalis. Next base: position 55,903,085 of record NC_080095.1, read on the forward strand.
AATTGCAAGAGCTAGTTAGTAACAAGCCCTAAACTGTCCTGTAAGCATTTATAATTAATAAGAAGTTTCTGTGTAGTTATCTGGGAGGTGACAAAGAAATATCTGCCTACAGAAACCAATGATCTGCTTACCTATTTTTTCTGACTACTATGATTGCAGGGATTCAATAACATTTCTACCTTGACTTTTAATTTGAAACAATATCACTACATAGGCAATTTAAATAAGAAGAATCACATTAACTAGGGCCCATCTGGATTTTAGTGATTTTTTTCTATGTGTTTGAACACATTATGAAAAGGAAATTAAGTCGTTTAGAATCTACTACTACTTATAAGACATAAAGGAGATGTTTGGACAGGTAGCTCTTTGTGACCTAAGCACTACTGTAAGACTTGATTATGTAAGAGTGTGCAGGGAATCTTTAAAAAATACTTGATGGCTATAAAACACATTTTCTTCAGCCACCATTTACACATTTACAGTTTGATATCAGAATCAGAGCATAATTTCACCATTAGAACTAAGAAGCTTAATGTCAGTGAGTGTTCCCACAACTAAAATGTCATTAAGTTCGGCAGTAGTCTATCTGAGGTATGGGATGATGTACAATGCTCATCAAGTCACCATGGCTCTCATGCTGCTGTGAAAATGTAAGCAATAGCAATTCTTAGACCATCTGAAATTTAATGCTAGTATGCATGATGGGACACTCATTTCGTCGATAAATGTTTATTATCCCACTAAAAATCTACTTAAATTATTTTGGGAATAGAATTATACAACTGTGCCATAAAATATGTAATTAGTGATTATTTTCCTATTATATATTATCTTGGTATAAATTTTTATATCGTTAATATGTCATAAGGTATGCACAGGTAAATGTTGCTACAAATATCTTCTCACAACTAATTAAAATGTCTACATGACTTGTTATTAACTCACCTATTAGAAAAGGTATTTTATTCATGGAATTTTATATAGTAAGAAGGAAAAAAACCTTAAAGTAATAAATTCTCCTACATTTAAGAATAGTTCACTATATGTTTAGGGTTTTTTCCTGAATTTTATAATGGCATCCTAACAGTTTATGTGTAGCCTAAAATTACACATACCCCAAATTGAAAATAAATACACTTTCAGGTTTATAATCCATGGTATTATGCCTTTATTCACAGAGATTTTTACTCATTTATTGCTTGATATACAATTCTCCAACATTCAATAGTCAAAATCAAAATTCTGTGCCTTACAGTCAAACTTCTCTTTTTAAACAGAATCTTTATTCTATAAGGAAATTACCACCACAGTAATCTGTAACAGATGAAGTGACCTAAAACTAGGAAATGTAATGATACCAACTTTATGGCGATTTGTAAAATATGCAAATTGAAAATCATAGTACAATACACTATGTTTGTTTTTATAAAAAATCCATGTGTTCAACGTAACATAACATATTGAGAATCATCTTGGATGTAAATTATTTGCTTTACTTGCAAATATATTAACAGTGATTAAATGACAATCTGCAAGAAATTTTATTTCTTTTCCCCTAGAATTGAGATAGCTTGAAATTCTTATGCTTAGATTTCCTAAATGTCATGGTAATGTTCATGATCAAAGAAATGTCAGAAATTGAGATGACCTTCTTGGGAATCCTAACTACCAAAACTTACCAAGTCAACAATCTTCCAGCTTAATTTTTTTCTTTTGTAAATGTCAATTATCAATTTATTCAATAGCTACTAATCTCTTTTTTGTAAAGACTGCAGTTATTTTATTCCACAAATACTAACTTTATGACTTGTAAATATTAATTATAATTTGAGACTGAAATTTTTGTTAAGTGAGGACTGAAAGTAGGACAGTGCAGAAATATAATCACATAAACATTATTCTTAAGGTGGACAGAAGACAGTTAAACTAAAAAAGCACATATCAGCTCCTGATAAGTTCTATGTAAACAGTACTGTGGGTGCAGGTGGTTCAAAAGTTTCACTGAAGACATCTATGAGAGAAGTCCTGTTATTTACTGGTAAGGGTACAGCCAAGGGGGTGGCAGTTATACAGTATGTTTTGGAAATAAATAATATTTAATTAATGCAAAGCAGATTTGGAAGTTGAAACTTTGGTCAGTTGAGGTCAGATAGGGAAATTTAAGAGAAATTCTGTAGGGCACTGAAGAGAGTGAACAGTTTTAATTTATTCTGAAGCAGAAGATATTAGTTTTTTAATGATGATGATGATGAATAGCTTTATTACCCTTTATTTTTAAAGAGAAAATAAATCAAAACTCCAGTCTTCATGTTAGCTTTTAGCTACTCCCAAATCCCTAGCACCTTGATCTATTATTAGTGTGCCCACAAAATTGTTAGAATTGATCATTCCATATTGTTAATCCAATTTACAGTTTGTATTATAGCCATCCATTTGTAGTGTACATTATATTAATGTGAACAATGATGTCACCTATCTACCATTTATATCATACAGATGTTTATCTCTGAAACCCATAACCAGATTTTTATCAATGTCAATTAATTCTTCATTAATGAGTTAATTATTGATTATTTCCAAACAGCTCTTTTATTTTAATTGACATTATGTATTTGTGGTTCCTTTCTATATGCTATGGCTGGAGATGTAATTGCTTTCACTACTAAATAGTATTACATTTCTGGATTCATTACAATGTCATTACACATTAAATTATTGAAAGACACTTTGCCAATCTTTTTTTTAAACAAAAACCTAAGAAGTTTAAATGTTTTTTTTCCCATTTGTAAGTTTATTCCATGAGGAGCTGCCAATTTCTTTAAAAGCTGTCTTATGCTTCTGCATTTATACCAAAGAAGGGAGGTGGCATTGGTGTTTTATTTTGTTTTGCTTTGCTTTCTTGCACACTACTCAGTAACTAGCGGTAGTCATTGTTGCATTTGCAATATTTAATTGCATATGAGGTGTGTAGTTTTTGTGCTTTTGCTTTGTTTATTTTGCTGTGGCGGTTGCTGCTAATTTTTTAAAAGAAAGATGGGAGTAAGAAGTTAGATGTGCTGTTGAATATTATTTTAAAGATGTGTCATATTTGTGCATGCTGTGAAACAGTTGTTTTAATGATGCCAAGATGTGTTGCATTCTTTTATGTTGCATTTGTTTAACTCTGTGAAACTGTGTTAATTTGCCTGTCTAAAACACCTGATTGGTCTAATGGAGAGCCAAATGGCCAATAGCAAGATAAGAGAAAGGATAAGAGGGGCCAGCAGGCAGCGAGAATAAATGGAGAAAAAGAGGGATTGAGAAGCTAGAGAGATCAAGGAACGGAAAAAGAAGGAGCCAGTCACCCAGCTACACAGCCAGTCATGGAATAAGAGAGAAAGTAAGATTACAGAAAAGGAAAAAGCCTAGAGGCAAAAGGTAGATGGGATGATTTAAGTTAAGGAAAGCTGGCTAGAAATAAATCAAGCTAAGACCAGTCATTCATAAGAAAGAATTAAGCTTTTGTGTATTATTTATTTGGGGGCTGGGTGGTGGACCCACGAAAGAGTCAAAGAACAGAGACTAAAAAAATCACCAACTACATATATGGGTAGAGAAAGGGGAAATCTCTGAGTTGATGAAGGGGACCAAAATACATGATTTGAATTATTTTAAAAATTAAAATAAGCAGGATAATTGGTTATAAAGGTTCTTTTTAAATCAAATGTTATTCTGATAAAGAATAAGTTGTATAAGGTATAAGCCGGGCGGTGGTGGCTCACGCCTTTAATCCCAGCAGTCGGGAGGCAGAGGCAGGCAGATCTCTGTGAGTTCGAGGCCAGCCTAGTTGATACAGCATGAAAATGATTCAGACTGATTCTAGTGGTAGAGGGCAAATTATTTGCTTGCATTTGAGGATATTCATGGGGAAGGAAAGCATCTAAGCATTCACATAAGACATATTACCAACACGAATGTGGCTAAAAAGTCAGATAAGCTCACGTCTCTAAGCAACATTTGTCACAAGTTGTGTAAATGTAAAGTTACTGTGACACACAGAAGTTGGTAAAATCTTGCAGGGACTTTTTAAGTTCTGTTTAATTTTCTTCTAAGTCCATACGTTTTTTTTTTGTTTGTTTGTACATATACATGTGTATATGTGCAGGCACACATGTGCATGATGTACATTCGGTGGTCATAGGACAATGTTTAAACATGAGTTCTCTCTTTCAAAATTGTGACACCCAGGTGGGAACGAACTCTAGTCACCAGGTTGGTGCACATGCCAAACTGAGCCAATAAGCCATCACACTGCCCCGACATTTTAAACTACTTTTTAAAGGTTAGTTGTAGAGTTAATTTTTTTGGTTTTTATATGATTTATATGCTACAATGTTACTTTTTCTATCAATACGTTGTGACCTGGCACTCTGGGTTATTCAGAACACCTAGTGATGATGTATCCTCAATTTGTCAGTGTACTGAAGACCTTGATCTCATTCTCAAGGTGAGTCTGGCAAAATTGATAAATTATATTTTGCCTTTGAATTCTATTCAGTAATGGCTTATGGTATACAATTACACTAGATTTGGCTTTTTGTTAAACTTTAACCATTTCCTTCAATTTCTCAAGTTTGGGAAAAACTAAGTACTCTACATAGAAACTTTTCTCGCTGCAGATTAGTAATTTTAAAAGGAATAGAAAATAAAACGAGAGGGGATTTTAAAGAATCACTTCATCACAAAATAAAACTTGGGAATAAATCTTTAACATACTTGATAGTAGTCTTTTCCAAAATGTGGTCTTCTTATACATTTAGGCAAAACCATGGAAAGCAATACAATTGCTTCACGTGGACAGTAGAATGTCTATTCTGGAGGGAATTCTAGTGAGTGTAACAAGGTTTATAAACCACTGCCTTTAACCCTACTTTTCTTTATCTTTTGCTAAAGCTGGACTGGAGGCCTCTGTGTCAAACACTCTACCTAGTGTCCCTGTTCAAAGTTAGGTGACTAATGAATCTTGGATTGCTGCATGGATTCCCCATATATCCTGCTTAAACCTTTCATCTGCTGTGGGTCTATTATTGGCAATACTTGTCATAAAGAAGCCAGAAGATATGCAGTAGCCATAATTTAAGGTGTGATATTTATTAGGTTTCACGAAAGTATTTCCCTTGGTATAATAGCTGCAAATCTTTTAGGCTCATAAATACTAGAATCTCTTTAGGTGACTGTATAATATTCTCACCTCCCTAATATAAAAATGATAAATACATGTTTTGTTCAAGTCACGATTAAGTCAAGGAAAATGTGTTAAAACTGTTTTCTGTCATTTTCATGATTTTTATGGATATTCAGAGAAAGTGTTCCCAGAAAGTTTGTATTTTAAGCTATGTATCAGAGTGAAATTTGAAATTTCCTTTTTTTGTGTATTTTTATTTTGAGTCAGGGTTTCTCTGAGTAACTCTTGCTGTTCTGGGACACATTTTGTAGACCAGGATGGTCTCAAACTCGGAGATTATCTTACTTCTGCTTCCAAGTGCTAGGATTAAAGGTGTGAGCCGCTACTGCCTGGCTTGAAATTTTTTAGTACTTCCATTTCTATTTGAATACACGAATCCCGTCCCAAATGTCTCATGTGTTTCCTTTGAAGTGTGGTTCCCACATTTTAAAAATTGCTGCTCTTTGGTTCTTATTCAGAAGAATGAAGATATCTCATGGTTTGTCTCCTTCATTAGTTCACCTTTAAAACTCCAACTCTTCACTAGGCTAGACAGAGCGGAATCTTCCATATCCCATGACAAATAGTCATTCCTATGTCTTTTTTATAATGTGTTACACAGGCATGACTGAACATGAGACTCAGGACTGTGAGGAGTAATTTAACTATGTCTTTGACTATAGAAAAAGCAAGGTGAACAACCTGTTTGAATTCTACCCCAGTAAAACTAAGACTTACATCGTAAAAATCATAATCTATACTTCCGTGTCAAGACTCTTCAAATTATCTCATGTACATACAATTTAGGAAGTATTTTTTCAAGAAATATGTTAAATCTGAGAACAGCAGGTCTCATGTGCATCAGAAACTGGGTCTTATGGATTCCTCACCCAGTCTCAGCTGCCTCTCCCCGCTTTCAGCTTCTTCTCCCATGTGAAAGGAAGTGATGTGTGGAACCCTAACTTAATCTCTTCCTCCATGTCTTTATCTAAGAGAATCAGTGCTTTAAGGAGACACCAGGTGTTGAAGATTCTTCTCCACGTAAGAAACAACAAACAGCAGAAATAACCATTGTGAAAATGCAAAAAGATATACTTTAAATAAAAAAAAACAGAATTCATATAGGTTGAAAATTAAGATACAGTCATGCTCTACATAAGACGTATTGTCACAAGAGACTAATTATAACAATGGTCTCCTATGGTTATATAGCCTAGTGATGTTATAATCCATCTTACTTTGTCTACATACACCTTTTGATGTTTGAATAATGAAGAAATTGTTTAAAAATGCAGTTCACAGAATCGGTTTCTATCATTAAATAATGCATAACTAACATTTTTAACTTCTGATAATCAAAAGCATATATCATGAAACTTTTCACATAATAGACAAAATGCTTTATATAAAAACCTTAAAGCCTATCTCCCATTGCCACAGTTACTGTTCTGGGAAAGCAGTAATGGATATTATAGGATATTTCCATATTCATATACCTAACTTCCTTTTAAAATAAAATACTTCAAGCTTATTTTTCCCTTCATCTTTTTACTTTGAAGGTTTAATTATAGATGATATTTAAGTATATAAATGTGAATGCATTCTCAGCTTCTCTCATGTTCTTGAGAACCCATCCCTAACAATCCAGTGCACGGATTCCAAAGCTGTTCAGAAAACTAATAGAGAAAGTAAAGAACACAGGGATGGAAAGAGGGTCTCATGATGATGCCAATTGTCATGATGCCAATTTACTTAGTGAAGATACAGAAGGGAGAAATGCTTTAAGAACTGCCTGTGTGGAAATAGGAATAGGAGAAAATGCCTGTTTACCCGTGCTGTGTCTTGAACTGTAACCAATGTCTTTAGGAGTTGAGAGAAAGCTGAAATTTCTATTTAGATTGCTTCTGTGCTTCCTGCACTATGGTAACCAGAAGGTGCTGCTTTGAAACAGAACCATCAATCACTGGTTGGAGTTTCACTTGGATGACAGATGTGTAGCACAGGTTTCTGTGAATACATGGGGAGAGAAACTTATTGGTGGATATTAGATATACGTCACTTACATAATTCTTTTAATAAGGCAAGCGTGGCCAGTAAGATAGTTTAATGATAAAATCTATTTGATCCCTGAGACCTACAAGGTGAAAGAGAGAACTGACATCACACCTATGTTGATCCTGACTGCTATGGGCACACTCACTTATAAAACACACACATACACACACACATACACACACACACACACGCTCATAGTGGAACAAAAAGCTAAATCATGGACATAACTATGCTGTGAAGGCAAAACATGACCTGAATCTAACTTAGGAAAGAATTTAGTTAATATATACAGTTCATTACCCTCGGACTTACTATAGAACTCATTTATTTTCCACACACAAAAAAATGGTTTCCTATAATAAATAAATGTTCACTTATTTAATTGTATTATTCCTTCAGTAAAAAATAATTCAAGAATTTAAGGCCTCCAGACCTAGGCTGTTCGAGATTTCCAAATGTCCAGATACTAGGAGCAAACATCTATTAGTAAAATGAAGAAACACAATGGGAGATATTAAATTGGTTTGTGATGTTCAAGTTTCAGCTTCCAGGAGCCTTGTGGAAATGTCTGCTCATCGTCCTCTGGTGGCACTGGTGTTTTGTGGACTTAAGTTGTCTCTGTCCAGTGTAAGCATGTAACAGCAATGGCTAAGTTAAGTTTTGCTTGTGTGTGAAAATCAAGCAAGTTCGAGATCACTTATGAGAACTTTTTTTTTTTTTCTGTTGAGGTCTTGTCTTCGACTTCCTCTCTATTTAATTTTCTTGAGAATAAGATTACTTGCTTAAGGATAAAGAGAAGCTTGTTTTCTAGTAACCAGTGCATCCTGCAGGATTTTCCACATTCCTACTTAATACCTATCTTATCCAGGGTCTTTACTTCAGACATCTGTGAACATTAAGTAAACCGATGAAGGCCTTATAAAATTCCCAAAATAACCTAATGGTACACATTAGCTAAAAATGACCACTGAGTGTGTTTGTGATAGAAGAAAATGAAAGTACAAAACAACCTACAATGGACATAGATGCAGGAGAGAGAGGAATAACTTAGAGGAAATATGCTGTTAAAACACAGAAGCAACTTAGTAAATACTGGGGCTAATAAAGTTTTTACTATGTGAGTGACAAGATGATTGTATGCATAGAAAATTTTACAGTTGAAATGTCAAAAGTTCATTATATTTTTATTCTCTCTCGCTTTCTTTGTGTGTTTCTCTCTCTCTCTTTCTCTCTCTCTCTCTCTTTCTCTCTCTCTCTCTCTCTGTGTTACCACACATGTGTGAAACTCATAAGATACCTAGAAGGAATCAGTTCTTTCCTCTATCATGTGGGTCCTACTGATCAAACTCAGGCTTGATAGTCAATTTCCTTAGCTATGTCACCATCTCACCTACAGGTGAATGTTCATTTTTTTGTATCTTTCTTTCTGGAAATATTTCAAAGGCATACATATGCACATTGTTTATATTTTCTACATCCCATATATTTTCTGCCCATAATATCCTTAATTTTCTGTATACAAAAACTAAAGGTTCTCAAAGTTTAGTAAATTAACAATGTAGCTAAAATAATCTTTAAGTATGCAATTAAAAGATAAATGAAAGTCAGCATATTTTCTTTTTTTGTTACAAACAGGTTATATTAATTTTCATAGGTCTTAAAAGTTATTTCAGTATGTTTAATACAATATATTTATTACAAAACAATGCAATTAAAACAGATGGTCAAGCTACTAGTAGTTTTGTGTGTCATCTTATAGGACGATTTAAAGCTAAGTTGTTAATTATATGTCAAATATATTTTGATAAAACTCTGCCTGACTAGCATACATGTATTTATTTCTTTGTAGGAACTGATTCGTCATTTTATGAAGATAAATGATGTAAACAAGAATTATATGCTTTATTGTAAAACTGGAAAAGCACTAGGGGTAAAAGTTTCCTCTGAAAATTCCTAAAATACTGACTCTAGCATGCAAAAGCTTTTGAAAATACCAAAACGGACACAAGAATTCCTGGAATGATTGCATCATCATGGAAATAAGACAAGAGTCTTGAGAAACAGGGAAGGTACTGAAGGTATTAAAGCTGACCACTTCACAAGAATCTAGAAATCAAGAAACTCTTGGTTGAAACACTGCTTTCTTTCACTCTTGGTACTTCTTGTGGGCCCTGCATGTGATAGGTAAGCATTCTACCACTAAATGCATGTCCAGTCCTAGTGTCCCTTCTGCCAAAAGCAAGTTACAAGTTCTAACATAGGGAGGAGGAAAGACTGGCTCTGTGGAATGATGGTGAACTGAAACAAAAGCTACATGCACAGTTGTTCAGGAGAATGGAGGAAGTATTGCTTGGCTTCAGGAAAATCCAAGAAGGAAGAAGTTTGTGAGGATGGCCTGGGCATCACAAAATATCAACCACAAATATAATTTAATTTTTTCCTGCAAGTCATTTTATTTTTATATATGGGAAGGAAGCAATTTTATTGCACTCACCAACATTTCCACAAGTATTGCCTCAAGCAAAACAGAATTATTACACTAAAAATTTCATTTGTAAAACATCATGCATATGAACATACCAGACAGCAGACACAGAGAAACAGAAAAATGCAGATACAGATAAGCAAGGAGCAGGCTTAGATATTTTAATGGTGAGAAAGTATTACATGTGATCATCAAATTATTGTATTACCCACAGGAAAACAAGTTGAATATTTCTGTGCCTTCAAGGACTATCAGAAGCACTGTAAAGATGAGATGTTCAAAGAAAATCAAACAAAATTTCTAGATAACCAAAAATAAATGTAGTAAATTAAAATTCCAAATTTCTATCGAATAGAATAAAACTCAAATAATTATGCACATAAAATTATGAACCTAGGCTCCTTATAAGAATAAATATCCAGGAAACAGCACAACAGGACAAAGAAAAAGAATGAGTTCTGGAGAGAAGTGAGGCAGAGAGAAGAGTCTGAAGACTTGGCATGAACAACAGGATGTCCAGAAAACAAGAAGCACTAAACTGAACATGAATTTCAATGAAGACAAACAAAACTTATCCCTTCTATTCATCATTTAATTCTGCTTAGCAATGCTTGACAATCTTTGTATGTACAAACATAGATTCTCAGAAATTGAAGTAGCCTACACTTTTCCAGACAAACACCCTTGTAGGTCATACTATCAATTTTCTATTTATTTAGAGTTTCTATAAATCTTGCATGATTAATCATTTGAATATTATTTTAAATTCAGCTTCCTCCTGGTTAAACTTCTCCTAGAGATCTCTGTTTGGTGAAAGCTTTTTGGAATGTGTTTGTATGTTTCTATGTATGTTTCTATGATATGTTGTGTATACATGTGTGCCTGTTTGGAGACTAGACATCAATCTTTGGTATTCCTTTTCAAGAGATGTCTACATGTTTTTTTAAGACAGGGTGTCTTAATGGGATCTGGGCCTGCTATTCAACCTTGCTTGCTTGGCCAGTGAACACAGAGATCTGCTTGTCTCTTCTTCGCAAGCTCTGGAATTGTAAGAGCTCATCACCACACCAAACCTTTTTCAAAGCTAGAAACTGACAATAGAACACAGGTTGCTATGTCCTTTGGCAAGCATTTTGCTTATGGAGCCATCTTTCTAGGCCCTTGTGTGTCTACTCTTAAAATAATTTTTAGTTTAATCATGATATATATGCATATATATGATTCATATTAGACACTTTAAAATAAATAGACATGTTTAAATGCATAGAAAAAATAAATATTATAAAAGCACAAGAATTTAAAAAGGCTCAGTTGTTACAGTCTCAGATTACAACCACAAATGATTTTATAGATAATATATTAAGGTATGCAATTTAGTAATATGAATTAGTAATTCAGTCCTCTAATATATACATTAATACTATACAAACATAGGGAATATATTGGCAAATCAGTACAATAGGCATAGTATAAATAATACCAAACCTTTATGATATATTTTGATTCACTGTTAATTTTTGAAAATTAAAATAAAAACACAATATTCTGTTTAAACATGGCTGCTACTAACAAAATCATGTTCTTCCTATAGCCCCATTCATCTGGTATTCACTATGTTGCTTGAAGTTTTAGTAGGATTTTCTTTTAGCATTGTTAATGAGCTAATGGCAAAACTATTCATGTTTGGTTTAGTATTTAAAATTAATTAAAGAAACTCAATATATATAACCGTAAAGAATCCAAACATCTCTGCTTGGTTACAAGACCAAGATCCAAGATGCTGAAAGAGTTTTGAAATTACAGATTCATACCTCAACCTTGTCCCCAAAAACCCAACCATCCCCTGTGGTACCAGTTAATCTCCAATGCTCAGACTTCACCCCACAAACCCAACCATCATATACAGCACTAGTATATCTCTGAGGCGCAGACTTAGGTCCACAAACCCAACCATCCCCTGCAGCACCAGTGAGTCTCTGAGGCACAATCACCACATGCACCAATTAGAGGAAGAACAGCCAGCCCCAGAGCCACAGGCACCATTTGTACCAATTGGAGGAAGAGATGGGGAGATGGCAGGGTATGACTACATTCAAAAACACAAAAAAGTAATATGGCACCACCAGAACCTAGTGGTTCTACAACAGCAAGACCTGAGCATCCCAAGGCAGATGAAGCAGAAGAAAACAACCTTAAATCACTTTCTGAAGACGATAGAGGCCCTTAAAGAGGAAATTAAAACATTCCCTTAAAGAAATCGAGGAAAGGGAAAAAAAGAAAAAAGAAAAAAAAAAAAGCAATGGGAAGAAATCAATAAGTCTCTAAAAGGAAGCCAAGAAAAAAAAACAAAACAATCAAACAGGTGAAAAAAAAAATCAGTTCGAGATGTGAAAACTTAAATAGAGAAAGAAAAAATGAAGGAATTCAGAAAATGGAAAATCTGGGTAAATGAACAGGAACTACAGATTCAAGCATAACCAAAGAATACAAGAGATGGAAGATAAACTCTCAGGCACTCAAGATATAATAGAAGAAATAGATGCATTGGTCAAAGAAAATGTTAAAACCAACAAAGTCATAACAAAACATCCAGGAAATCTGTGATACCATGGAAAAACCAACCCTAAGAATAATAGATAAAAGAAGAAGAATGCCAGCTCAAAGACACAGAAAATATATTAAACAAAATCATAGAAAAAAACTTTCCCAACCTAAAGAAGGACATGCTTATGAAAAAACAAGAATCATATAAAAAAACAGACTAGACCAAAAAAATGCATCTCCACATAATAACCAAAACACTAAACATACAGAATAAATTCTTTCTTTAAAGAATAATAAGAGCGCAAAGTAAAAAAGCCAAGCCTTTGAATAACACATTGGGTTTTCAATGGAAACTCTGAAAGCCGTAAGTAGATGTGCTGCAGATACTAAGAGACCACGGAGGCCAGCCCAGATGAATGTACTTTGTAAAGCTTTCAATCACCATAGAGTGATTCAATGAAATAATGTACAGTATACCCAAACTTATGGGACACTATGAAAGCAGTGCTAAGAGAAAAGTGCATAGCACTAAGTGCCTACATAAAGAATTTGGAGAAATCTCACACCAGCCCCTTTAAAGCACACCTGAAAGCTCTAGAACAAAAAGAAGGAAACTCACCAAGAGGAGTAAACACCAGGAAATAATCAAATTGAGGGATGAAATCAATAAAGTAGAAACAAAAAGAACAGTAGAACGAATCAAAGAAAAAGAGAGTTGGTTCTTTGAGAAAATCAACAAGGTAGACAAAGTCTTATCCAAACTAACCAAAAGGCAGAGAAAGAATATTTATATTAACGTAATTACATATGAGGAACTCCAGAAAATCATTTGGTCATATTTTGAAAAACTGTACACCACAAAATTGGAAAATTTTAAAAAATGAACATTTTTTGATAGCTACCACAAACAAAATTAAATGAAGAACAGATAAACAATGTAAATAGATATATAACCCCTAAGGAAATAGAATTAGCCATTATAAGTCTCCCAATCAAAAAAATTCCATGGCCAGATGGCTTCAGCACAGAATTATGATCGGAATTTTCTCTCCCTCAAGCTAGTTCCCAAATAACCACTCAGAGGCTTAATGTTATTAAGAAATGCTAGGCCAATGGCTCAGACTTATTATTAGCTAGACCTGTAAATGTGGATTGGTCTGTTGTGGTCCCGTGATAGTGGAACCAGGATTTATCCCTGATGCATGAACTGCATTTATGGAGTCCATTCCCTATGTTGGGATGCCGCGCTCAGCCTGGATGCAGTGAAGAGAGGCTTGGTCCTTCCTCAATTTAATGTGGCAGGCTTTCTTGACTTTCCATTGGAGGCCTTACCTTTGCTGAGCAATGGATGGGAAATGGGGAGCACTGTAAGGGGGCAAGCGGGAAGACAGGAGGGAGGGGAACTGTGGTTGGTATGTAAAATAATTTAAAAAGCTTTAAAAGCTTCCTATGTAAACAGTATTATGGAATAAGACTAAACAAATGTATATCTCCCTCTGCTTTCAGATGCCCTGTTACTCTGTAAAATGCAATGCTATGTGTAGATGACAGCAATGCATACAGCATTTGTCTTAGGTATGGTGAAAATTAATTATTTAGAGGCAAGATATGATTTATCTCTTCAGTGTTGAAAATTTGGCTTGTTATAAGTTATCCAAAAATCATTTAAATTAGGTAACTGTATATGAGATTTCTTTAACTATTTGTGGAACATTTTTTATAACTAATAGTGATTTGCCCCTCAGTTGAAGAATGGATAAAGAAAATGGTCTACATTTACAGGATGGAGTATTACTTTGCTGTAATAAACAAGGACCTCATGAAATTTGCAGATAATTGGATGGAACTAGAAAAAAAATTCATCCTGAGTGAAGTAACCCAGACCCAGAATGACAAACATGGTATGTACTCACTCATAAGTGGATATTAACTGTAATGTAAAGGATAAACAGGATACCAGGATACCAGGCTACAACCCACAGCCCAAGAGAGGCCAGATAACAAGGAGGGTCCAAAGAAGGACAGGTGGGTTTCCCTAGAGAGGGGTAATAGATCTCCTCGATAATATGGGGGCGGGAGTGTGTAATGCGGGTGGAAATATGAGGGATTGAGATGGGCGGTGTGGGTGTGAGTTTGAAGGGGAGAGTTATCAAGAAGATGATTTGATGGGAGGGGCTATTTTTAGGTTAGGAAGAAACCTAGTCGCAGCAAAACTCCTAGGAATTCACAAGAATGACCCCAAATATCATTCCTAGCGATACTGGTCATCTCCTGTAATCAGATTGGTGAGCATGCTAATTGTCGTCAGAGAGCCTTAAACCAGTAACTGAGGAAAACAGTTGCAGAGATCCACAGCCAAGTACTGGGCCAAGGTCTTTCGTTCTGTTGAAGAGAGGGAGGTGGAGTTGTGCAAGCTTAGAGTGTCAATGTCCTAACAGCTGAACCCGCAAAGACAGCTGAACTGGGTTTCTGGGAGTTCATGGACTCTGGACCGACAATTAGGGAACCTGCACGAGACCAACTTAAGCCCTCTGCATGTGTGTGACAGTTGTATAGCTGTCTGGGGATCCTAGCAGTGTCCTTGGCACTTAGCTGGGTTTTGGGAATCTATTCCCTGTGCTAAATTATATTGCCTAGTCTTGATGCAGGAGGAGAGCTTGGTCCTGTTTCAACTTGATATGCAATGCTTTGATGCCCATGGGAGGCTTGCCCATGATGCATCAAAAGGAAGGTAGAGGCAGGAAAACAGGAGTAGGGGAGGGAAGGGAAACTATGATCTGGATGAAAAATAAATGGAAAACAAAGAAAATACGAGCTAACATCATTAACCAATACCCTTGATATTTTTCAGTGAAATTCCACAGTGCTACCCAAAGTTGTACATTCCAGAACTGCTCCATTTATTTATTCTGTTTTGTGTCCACAGAGTGTTTATTATTATTGGATAGCAATTTGACCCATATCCTCTACTATTTCCTTTTCTTACGTTTGCCTTTAGACCAAGTAAATCACTTTTTTTTTTATTTCTCCTCATGTACTTTTTGGGATCATGTTTCACTGACTCCCCAGATGCAGTTGACAATCTTTGTTGTATTCCCCGTGAACTGGTGCTCTGCCCATTCCTGTACACTGTACAATACTAATGTTTACAGTAAGTGATCTACCATGTGACCACAGACTCCCATCTGCTCCATTTATTACTGAGTTTTCAGTAGTGGAGTGACTGAAAAATAATGGACACTTGATGAATGCTTGCCTGATCAATGTTAAATTCAGCTGTGTCTTGACACTCTTTTCCTGAACTATAAAGTTTCTGCTTCATTGCTTGTCAATATTCCTATTTTTAAAGACATGCATCATGTATACTACTTCTTTTGACACATTAATATTCTATATACTGCTTTAGTTTCTCCTAACAAATGCTTTTCAGGCTTCAGTTCACTGAAAATAAGTCTTATGCCTTGCTGTAATGTGCAATTATCGAAAAAACATTGCTGTGGCTTGTTATTTTCTTATAGGCTTTTGGTCACCACTAAAAGTACTTTATTTAGGAACTGGGTATAAGATTAAATGAACAGATGGTTGCACAGACTTAACTTAATTTTTGCTATTTTAGGAACAGCTTAGAATCACATATATTGAAATACTCTGGGGTAGTAAATGACTTTTCATCCTGCAATAGCATCAGTATTTCTAGGCATTCTGTCCTGCAACATCAGCCTTACCGCAAATGTGTTCATTCTGGAGCCTCCTGGAGGGACACTCCTTCACTAGTGTTAATGTATACATACATGTATGGAAGCCTTCAGACATCCTCAGGGGAGAAGATGAAAAAGCAGTTGGCACATCAGTACCTAAGGATGCTTTTAGTGCCGTGTCTACGTGAGCTCTGATTATACCTTTCCAGTAAAATGCTGGCAAATTGCACTTTACTCTCTTTTTATTATGATGTCTCATACTTTCGCACGCATGCTTTGCAGTTCAGTCTTTTCTCTATTCTACATTATATCATGTATTACAAGACCATGTGATGCCAGTAGCTCTAAATATTACCCTCTGTGTTTGTGTGTCTCTAGGAGCTGAGCAGTTTCCTTTGCTGTGCCAATCACTTGACTTTGTAGGAGAAAATGTAAAGTAGCACTTGTTCTAACCTTAATTCCACTAAAAGCCTTTTATGTGCTAAATTTCAAAAACTCAATTAAGGAATTAATAAATAGAAATTTCTATCTGCCAAGACTAACTGCATTTATTAATAACATATAAAGATGTCTAGCTTCAAGATTTAGATTTCTCTTTGTTAGTGAATATCTGTGCTCTGCCTATTCTTGTCCTCCATATTCATTCAGCTATACAATTTATTTAGAAACCGTTCATGCCGCAAAGATTAATCAGTATTAAGATGGGTTATAAATAGACCATTCAAAAATTTAGAGTATTACATTTCAAAAATTAAAACTTTTGTAACAAATTGAAAGCAATTGAAATTGCTGTGAAGGGATAATGTTGAAATAAGGAACAGTTTCCCCAACCAGACAAACTTTGTGTAGGCTTTGGGTAAGATAAAAACGTCTCTGGCTTTCATTATAACTGCATACTGGTTACAATACATCCAAGAGTGTTGGATATACTCCCAATGTGTACTGAACTCAACATCAGTGGATAAAGTTCTCTTTTGCTATATAGCAAGGGTCATTTGAAGGGAAGAATAGTCATCATTGAAGAAATCAAAAAATGTCAATGCAGTTAAAACAAATGATTTTCACAGTTAAAGAAGTGAATTATAGATGAATAGTAAGTATAAATATCTCTAAGGTAAACACTGTGTGCAACTATACATTTGGGACATAAATTCACATAGTTAGAACAAATGAAGGCATGGAACTCCAGTGTATACATACTGAGACTTACGTAGACCACTCTGACTTCCTGTGTCTCTTACTGTCTCCCAATCGTGTTTTCCCTATATGCCTCTGTGTGTGTGTGTGCACGCGTGTGTGGTGTGCACGTGTGTGGTGTGCACGTGTGTACATGCCTATGAACATATACATGTTTACTCTTGTTGTTTGTCTTATCACTTAATCGAAACAAAGCACTGAACTCTGTGGGGGGCATGTGCTGCAAGAAGCAACTACTTATTTTGAGGGAGTAAGGCAAGGTTAATAGCAAAAGAGCTCATTTAAGCATTAATATTTGCAATTTGCAACACCAAAGAATAATCTCCCATCCTGCTCAGTGTGTCTCAAATGTAGGAAAACAAGATCTTAGTTCATCATGTACCACATTTCAACAGAATACTTTTTTGGGTTTTTTGATTTGTTTGTTTCATTTTGGTTTTTGAGACAAGTTTTCTCTGTAGCTTTGGAGCCTATCCTGGAACTCACATGGTATACAAGCCTGGCCTGGAGCTCACAGAGATCCACCTGTCTCTGCCTCACCAGTGCTGGGATTAAAGCCCCTGTGCCTCCACTGCCCAGCTAATTTTAAGAATGCAAATATACCTTGCTACTCTCCCCACCCAACCCTCTGAGAACTTTATTTTCTCTAGCCACAAGGTACTTAATTTTCCTAGATTGTGTATAACAGACAAATGTTATGGGAAAAAGACACACTTTTGAGTTTGAAGACCATGAAACTTAGCGCTCTTTTCACAACAGTATGACAGGTTGTCATATTTCACCATGACTAATATAGTCAAGGAGAGAAGCATTAAGAAATATTGGAACATTTCATAATATTTTGTCTTCATTATCTTTGATATTTCAAAAGAAACAGTTGAGTCTAATCAGTTTACACAACACAAATAAGCCTGTGTTTCTCTTTTCTTAAAATCAATCATTTATCCATACTGGTTCTGAAACTACTGAAAGATAAAATCTCATAGTAATCCAGAACATGTGTCAGGAACAAGACTATATTTTTAAAATATGTGTATAACCATAGGGTTTTTTATATACACAAAATTATTTGGTATTTTATACTTATATAAAACATTTTTCTATTCTGTGTTTCAGGCTCTGTGTATGGCTCCCATATGAGGATCTGGGTTGTTCACAAGAAGTCGTTTACTATTATAGGTTTTACCATTGGGTTTTCTCCCCAACTAAGTCAGTCATTTTCTATAGACTGGGGGTCCAAATTTATATGTCTCTAGGCAATCATATACACAGAGCTTTATTTTTCGACATAGGGTCATAAGCAGGCCTTCCAACAAAAGTTCATATATTTTGTGCCTCTAAGTTTCAAAATGTTGTCATATGCTTCCTCAAATGGTACATACGGTGTTTGTGATCCTAGAGAAAATTTTTCTTTAGGAATCTTAACTTGATTTTCTGTTGTTATGGATGTAGAGAACATAAGGCATGTGCACTCTTTTCTCATTGTTTCTAAAATGCTCATAAAAGTGTGGCATTTTGCAATCATCTGCATTTAAAAGTAGAGAGAGAGAAAGCAAACAATGAAAAGAAAGACAGTACCTATGTTCGATGTAAACTGTACCCTTTAGGTAAGCAAACATTTTAGAGGAGGTTTTTATGTAGAGATAGATTTCCAGCAATGCACAGTTAACAACAGACTATAAGCCATGTAATGGTGGCACACACCTTTAATCCCTGCACTTGGGAGGCAGAGGCAGGCAGATCTCTGTGAGTTCAAGGCCAGCCTGGTCTACAAGAGCCAATTACAGGACAGGCTCCAAAACTATAGAGAAACCCTGTCTTGCAAACAATAAACAAAGCAAAACAAAACAAAACAAAAACCAAATAACCCCAACAGCTTCTAGTTCTTTTTTGAAGAAAAAAAATAAGCAGAAGCCTTCTAAGAATGTGTTTGGTTGAAAAAAAGCACACACTGAAGAGTCCTGAGACAAACGATTTTTAAAGTGTATCACAAAGCAGAGTGGTGAGGATGAATGGAATGCAGACAAAGGCCTTAACTAATCAAGAGTCTCAAAAACAAAGATGTGCTTCTAAGAAGTAAAAGGAACAAAGGCCTTGGGAGTGTGAAATATGAATGACACCTGGCATGGTGGTTCAGCTGGCAGTTTTTCTTTGTCTTTAAATGGTGTAGTAAAGAAATTTGAATTCAGTAGAAATTAGAGTATTTTATCATGATCTTTTCCCAGGCCAGCTGTATTCCGTCTCTCTTTCTCTCAATGTTGGGCACAGAGCCAAAACTCTCAGTAAGCCATTCAACATGGGTATGCAGAGCGTATTTTGGTAACCTGTGTGGCCAAGCTGTGAAATTTGGAAGTTTGATGTTCTTAATACATTTGAGTTGGTGTATTTCAATTCGCAATGGGTGAGACTATAACTCCATTATAGCAATAAAGAGAATCTTTATAAAGGAAACACTCAGGTTGTTTAGAAGGGAAATATATAAAAGTCCATACACATAATAAATTCATGAAGCCCATTTCAAGTCATTTTCAAATATTTTACAAAAAGAACAGAAGAAAAAGCTTATTAATTAGAAGATGAATCTTCTTAACTCTTGTCATAATTCCTATCAATTTTGGTTTAAGTAAAATCAATTATTCATTCTAACATTAAAATAACTATTGGAGGGGTAGAAATAAAATTCTTCTTAGATCTGGTAAATTCCATTCTTCATTCATATAAACTCAAACTAATGTGCGTAGGGAGATAGCAACTAAAGTTCCATTTATTTTTCCCTGCATGGATATTTTTAAAAGTGTGAAATTTTCTGAAATTAGAAAAGATGGTAATAATTTTGCTTTATATATGATTTCAAATGATGCAAGTAAATATAGTCATGCAGTTTACAAACTGCCTATGACATAATAGGTAGTGTCTAACTGCATTTTGGTTGCTCCTTAAATTATTAAGTACTTAGAATCCTACACATGTACAAGAGAGATACTTTTAAATTCTGAGCAAGCAATATTTCCTATCTCTTTCAAATCAAAAGTTTATTACCTTTGTAATACAGTCAGTTAGAAATACTGCCTGTTGTTGCAAGAGAAAAGGCTCAGAGAGAAAAGAACTCACTCGGTGCTCTTGCAGAGGACCTGAATTCAGTTACTAGCATCCCCATTAAACAACTCAAAAATGTTGTAACTAACTAGAGCTCCTGAATATCTGATGACCTTTCTGGACTCAACAGCAGCCTTCCTACAAGTGGCAAATACACACAAACATATAAAAATACTGCTTATAAACAATCAAAATAGTTATTTTGGCTTTGAAATAAAATTGTTTTAGGTTCTCTTGTTGGTAGCAGTGAGACCCCAGATCCTGAATTTCTTGTAATCCCCTGATCTGAGTGCCTATAGCTGCTCTGAGCACGAGACCTTCAGGAGTTCCTGATGGCAGGAGAGTGGTTGCTGGTGGGTTTGGCTGGGGCGTGGCTATCTCTATATAATCTGCCCCTGAACACAATAAAGGGGGCATTCTTGGGGAATTCAAGGATGACCCGTGTCTCTGTCTCTCTGTCTGTGTGTGTCTGTGTATTTTAACCTCCAGCCCTCTTGCCCGAAGCTAGCAAACTGGGTGCCAGCACACAGAGCGCAGATAGGAGGGCGCGGTGCGCTGCAGTCTCTTAAGAAATTCAGGTAGATTTTGGTACTCAAAAAATAACAAAAATTCCAAACATAAATTCATAAGATTGTTGATACTTGAAAATTAAAGGTATATAGCATGTCTAAAGACATTGTAGTTGGAGGCACCATAGATTAAAAAAAAATGTAGTAAAGTCAAAATATCTACTGTCTCTATGAAGCACCAATGATTTTATATATAGAAACACATAGTACTTCAGGAATGGAAGCCTGGAGTGTCAGATTAGCTCATTACACAGCAATGTAAGCATGTGGTAAATCTACTTTTGTCTGTTTATCACTGACACCTTGATTTTCTCCTCTCTATGCAGTCAGACATCAGAGTTTGTACAGCAGACAAATATTCTGGATTCACCTGTGACAGTCAAATTTCATCATCTTGGCTCTTGATATAGCTTTCATAGGTTCATCAGATTGTCATCAGAAATATCCTGAGAATAAAGTACATTTTGAGGTAGATTGGATTCCAAGTGGGCTCTAAATATAAATGTTGTTAGGTTCCACATTGAGGAACCATTTACTGTGGTCCCACATTGGGTCAACATCTGTTGGGGTCCAGCCTCAACAGGTTAGGATGTTCCAGGTTAAAGGCATGTAGACTAGAAATGTCACGCAGAATAAACAAAAATACAAAAGAAATACAGAGACATAGAATATAGATGGGAGGGCAACCCAGTGAATACTGAATCTGCCTGTGTTTATTTCTTATGACCTTTAAATACACCAATTCAAAAGAGAGGAAGAAAGCCAAAGACTTTTTTTTTTTTTACCATGATATAAGGTACAAACAAAGGGATTACCATCTTAATATCCAAAACACCAAGTAACCATACCCTAGGACAAGACACACTGTTAGTAGTCACACTTATGTCCTGCCATAACCTTGAAGGAGCAAGAACAGACCTGAACTCTCTGACCGTTGGTTAAGGTAGAACAGATCCACGTTTATGAGATAAAAAAAAATGTAAGCTCTAGAAGAAACAAACTGTCTCATTTACTCCATTGTGACACAAGCTTTCCAAGTTTTGCCAAATGTGTCCCTAATTCTCCCTCTCCAGCTTCCCAGTCCCATGATGTGTGTGGTCCTATTCTAATAACAGTTATTAGTAGTTCGTTCTCCTGTCTGGCTCACTTGCAGCTCAGGATTTGTTGGTCAATTGCCATTTTATTTTTAATTTGTACTTTGTAAAAATGATTCTAATATAATCTCATTTTGAACGCTACTTTTAAAAGTTTCAAATCTTTTATTGTTTTTCTTTATTGTTTTCAATGAGATTTATATTTTTCTTCACTCCCTTCCCTTCCTCTCCCATCCCTTTTTACCCTCTCCCATGATTTCCACACTCCAAGTTTACTCAAGAGAACTTGTCTTTTTCTACTTCTCTTGTAGATTAGAGCCATTCGTGTCTCTCTTAGGGTCCTCCTTTGATGGAGGAAGGTCATTGGTTAATTAATAAAAAAAACTGCTTGGCCTCATAGGTTAGAACATAGGTGGGTGGAGTAAACAGAACAGAATGCTGGGAGGAAGAGGAAGTGAGCTCAGATGCAGGGCAGCTCTTCTCAGGGCAGACGCTATGAAGCAAGCTGCCAGGTCAGACATGCTGAATCTTTCCCGGTAAGACTGGTGCTACACAGATTATTAGAGATGGGTTGATCAGGATATGAGAATTAGCCAGTAAGGGCTAGAGCTAATTGGCCAAGCAGTGTTTAAAAGAATACAGTTTATGTGTTGTTATTTCGGGGTATAAGCTAGCCAGGTGGCCGGGAGCTGGATGGCAGGAACGCAGCCCGCAGCTCCCACTACACTCCTTGTTGTCTAGGTTCTCTGAGATTATGAATTGTAGACTGTTTTTTTTTGTTTTGTTTTTTGTTTTTTTTTTTTGTTTTTTTTTTTGCTTTAGGTCTTTATGAGTGAGTACATATGATATTTGTCTTTCTGTGTCTGGTTTGCCTCACTCAATATGATGTTTTCTAGGTCCATCCATTTGCCAGCAAATTTTAATATGTCATTTTTTCTGCTGTGTAGTACTCCATTGTGTAAATGTACCACAATTTCCTTTTTCATTCTTCAGTCGAGAGACATTTAGGTTGTTTCCAGGTTCTGTCTATGATATGGTACCATTTCCAGGATGAGGAAAAGCATCACAAAACTTAGAACAGCGGAGTTGGTTAAAGTGAAGCTCTCTATCCATGAGCGCCATTGCAGTACCCTGGAGGACATTATTTGTTTGGTCCAGAGTTTTCCTTTGCAATCATTTTTGCTGTAGTCTTGTTGCTTAGTCAGAGTACTACTTGATGGAAGTCAAAATATCACATTCTTGCTCTGTTCACAAACTTCCCATCTTTGATAAATTAATCCCAAATGATTTATAATAACTGACACTTGACTTTAATGACTTTCCACTTTTCCCTTGTATAAGCTCCAATGAAGCTGGATATTAATAAAATATCAAGTGTTTGTCTCTTTTTTATCTACAGAGATGTTATTACTCAATGAGATAGTAGACATGCCTATTGCTTATGAAACATGGTAAATATTATACAGAGAGAAATTCTGAGACTATATTACCCAGACTGACAACTAGGGGTTCCAACTCTTTTCCCACTGGGTTTAAGCATATTCAAATCAGCAAAGTTTTCAACAAATGACATTAGAGATGCTATTTCAAAGTCATCAAATATTTTTCAGAGAATTTAGAAGGCAGTTGCAACCCGGTGCTATATTTCAAGACTTCTGAAATAGATTTGGACAGAGGATACCTAAGGCAAAATCTCTGCAGTATGCTAGCAAGATTTTTGACCACAAAGTCTAATGAAGAGTTCCTTAGAGTCTGTCTAGACAGTTCTAACTCTTAGATTTATATTTTATAACCTTCCCTTCAGCCTTACTTTAGTTTTGATAGTTCTTGATGTTTAATATGTTGCATCAGAATTAATTTAGCAACAATTTTCACTTCTAATAGGTAACTGATCTCTATAATTATTCTATTTATTTTTCAGAATAATTTTATATTATTATAATAAAAATTAAAATAATAGTTTATATCTTTCCTAAAATAATTAAACCTTTAGTGGATAACTTAAGTGTATTGCATTTTAGGTAAAGTTCGTTTTTCATGTTTTAAAACATATGTGGTACACAGATAATAAAAATCAACAGAATGTTACATTTGCTTTGGCGGCAAAATTTTCACTATTTTTGATAGATATAAAAATTATTCAGTACCTTGATAGAGAAATTCTGGCTACATACACAAATGCCTAACAGTAATGGGAAAGTAACTGATAAAAGAAAATAAATGAAAGAGCTAATGTTAATAATGAATGTCATAGGTTAAAAAACAGAAAGGGATCATAGTCAACTTAATACTGACAATTTTCACCAAAAGATTTATTTTGTGTTACTTCTAGTTTTCCTTATGTGCTAACTTACTCTCTCAGAAATCAGCAAGCAGCTGTACAACCCTGTAGCCAGTGTCAGATAGCCAATAGGCTAAATGACACAGAGATTTGGAGCAAGTACAGAAAAAAGACCAGTTTATATGATTAAAGAGACAGATTATACTCAAGAGGAAAGGTCAAAAATAAATAAATAAAAGCGTGGCACAGTCAGAAGTTAGAAGACGAGGGAGAGAAATATTGAATTTTAAAACAGAAATAAAGTCCAGCATATCTTCTAACACCATTCAATAGTGTGACAGTCTCAACCGAAATCAATTAGACAATAACAGACACCAGCAGTTACTTTAAACAGGCCTACTGAAAAATCAAGGGGAAAATTCTTTATAAATAACCAAACAATTTTTAATAAATTTTTACACAAATAAATATACAAAACTCTAAAATAATTGACTAAGCAAGTAATTAAAATTGATATATTTTCAGTTGTAATACACAGTTCAGATTTCCATTTGATAAATAATAATAGAATGTGTAACTCGTATGTACAATAAACCTGTATGTTCTTAATATAATGCAGTAGCAAGTAGTTGCTATACAGAGTATACTTAAGGCATAGGTTCTATTTATTGGTTGAGTTTTGTGCCCAGCATTCTATTGTATACTTCACAGAATTCTTAGGATAGTTCAGTCATTATTTAACATATATTTCCTTCACAATTTTATAAACAAAATTGGCTGAAACAATTTAAGAAGACAAGAATAAAATTTGCCTTGGAATGCATGATTAGAGAGTCAGCTCAATTTATCTATATCTACATTGTGTAATTATGTATGACATTTATTTATTAATGTGTTGATACTTGTATGAACACATAATATATGTGTGTATGTGTACCCTTACACATGGATTTTTAACCTTCACCAAATGATAATATAATTCTGATAAGACAAAACTAATATTAACAAGGTGAAGCATATTTGAACTTATAATTATTTCACAAAGAGAGTAATGAAATTCTCTATTTCATTGAGAGAAAATAGACATGAGCCTTAATATAGACCCAGCTTATTAGATAAGAATGGGGAAACATCTACAATTGGAGCGCTTCAGACACAATTTTATAATCTAACTGGATTCGTCTACCCAGCAAATTTTTCAAATAAATATGTTTAAAAATATATGAAAATACATTTAAATAAACTACTATGCAGCTTGCAAACTTTTAGGTTTTTAAGAAATAGAAGTTTGGGGAGAGGTTTATTTATGACTTGTATGTTTTCTGCAATGACTATGAAATGCTTTTGGTCGTCATTTGGTCCTAATGCAATATTTAACTTGTTGTTTGTTCCTCTCTTCATTTAGCAGTCAATATCGCAAATGACCTACACTTAATATTTAAAACATCCACATCTGTAGCAGCACTCTTGAATGCATGGGATTTGTGAAGATTATCATTAGTAGATAGGCTGTATTATATGTGGATTATTATTAATAGATAGGCTATATAATATGTGGATTTTGAATGGAAACTTTACTTTTCCACTCTGCATGGTATAAGAGAAAAGGTAAAAGAAGAATATAAGAAATTCATCCACTTAAAGTTAAACAGCTAATACTTAGAAAAACAAAGTCTCTCTAGTTTTAATCTCATTCTGTGGTACTAATATTATCATTAAATTTTAACTAATATTTGCCTTTCTGGCCTTCATTCCTCTTTAATTTTGTTCAAAGATCATAATCAGCCTAAATGCAATAGCATGTTTATTTTTTAGCAAATCTCTCAAACACCCTCCAACACACTGAGATATTCTGGGTCACTTCCTGTCTCTGTGGAGAGGGCAATCAATTCACCTGCTCCTTTGTCCTAGGCCTTTTCCATCTCTGTGACAGAGCACAGCATAGGGCATTCACCTGCTCTCTGTCCTGGGTCACTTCTCATCTAAGGCACAGTTCTACACAGGACATTTGCCTGCCCTCTGTCTTGGGTCAGCGCACTTAGCACAGGGAATCCACATGAACTCTTGACTTCTCAAGATCTTCTCCGGTAGTACTTTATTTTCAAAGAAAATCTGGGGAAATCAAGGTGCAGAAGTTGAGGACAAATTTTGTTTCATCGTTCAAAATATGTCTAGTGAGGTGCAGCGTTGGTAGCACAGTGCTGAGCATAGTTGCTTCCCAAGCATCATTTAGTGAACTCTCCTCTACTCAATGTTATGAACTTCGGAGAATTTTGTAATGTTGTTATATAAAATCTGCATGACTTTGCCTGGCGGTGGTGGTATACACCTTTAATCCCAGCACCCAGAAAACAGAGGAAGATGGATTTTTGAGTTCACGGCCATCCTGGTCTACATAGCTAGTTTTAGAATAGTCAAGAATACAAAAAGAAACCCTGTCTTGAAATATATATATATATATATATATATATATATATATATATATATATGCAAGACTCTTACCTTTTTATAATTGTTTTATATAATATTCATATGTCTTGATTTTCTACAGTCAAGACAAATCATCAGGGCCAAGGGCACTTAGAGGAGAAATTATTCAATTTTGGGGGCTCATGTTACAGAGTTTCCAGAGTCCATAATCATCACCGGGCAGAGCAAGGCAACAGACAGGCATGGCATGGCACTGGAGCAGTAGCTGAGAGTTTACATCTGATTCACAGGCTTAAGGCAGAAAGAGAGAAAGAGAAAAAAAAGTTGATTGAGCTGTGAGATAGGGAGGATCTGGGAGGAGTTGGGGAATGAAACATGAAAAATATGTATGCCTGCAAAAATAGAATATCTAACACATTTTAAAACAATTTGTCAGTATTATTCTCAATTTATAATCTTATATTCAAGCAAATTCTGTGAGTATGCACTTATGTCTCTCTTTTTCCTTTTTCCCTTCTCTTTTTTCTTCCCTTATGTCTTCTTTTCTCTGTTTTTTGTTTGTTTATTCTAGGGTTACAGAACTTTTTTCATGCTAGGCCAGGAGAAAGCCACTTGGCCACCTAGAGGTGTGTTTGTTTGTATGTATGTGTATGTTTGTGCTTGTGTGTTTGTGCATGTGTATTTGTGTTTGATTACAGAATGTGAAATAATATCTCAAGGAAAATATTTTCTGCAACATTCATTCCAAAGTCTTAATACTACCCCTTTGTTATTCATATATATAGTCAACATCTCTTTCCTTGTTGCTCATCCATAACCACTGCTAGCACTCACAATGATTCTGCTGCTGCTCCACTAATTCCACGTGCAGAAAGGAATAATGGGAATCTTGGTGTGCTGCATATTATATCTTTGCTCAGTATAAGCACACGGATTCTCTGTTCTTCAGTGGTCAGTGAATAAATGTTACACAGAAAAAAATGAGCCTATATTTAGTTAAAAGAAAATTAAAGAGAAGTCTGTCAGTACTCTTACAATTAATTGATGTAAATTCTAAACCCTATTAATAAGCATTTACAGATAAATGTAAGAACTTTTCTTCAATAAGATTGCTTTAATGTCAAAATCGAGTGTTAACATTTTTTAAAAGATCTCTTTACTGAACTTAAATTAAAATAGAATAAAATTTAATGCCAATTTAAAAACGATATTCAAACCCTTTGGAGGTATACAACCTCAGAAAAAATATTTTTAAGTGGGAATTATAATTGTACTGTTATGCATAAAGTATAATTTGATTGAAAGGAACTGAGATGAAGTGGACCACCAAGTGCAATTTAGAAGTAACTATTCTGTTTGCATCACTGTTTTTCTTGAATATCCTTCATTCTTCATACCACTCTCATCAGGAAAAGATTTGAATACTAAATTTTATTTGGTAGTCTCAAAATATGATGATTGGTTACATAAAAAGCTGTCTATTGTAATTTGATAAGAAAAAACAAAAGAAAGTAAGAAAAACATTTAAAATATTGGCTTGCTTTTAATAAACATTTGAGGATAACCAAAACTAACACAATCATGGTAATAATAATAATAAACAGATTGTATTCCTGAAATTATGTCTAGATGTTTTATTGCATAAATAAATTATATGTGATATTTTCAATCATCCAATTTTATGTTAATAGAAAAACAGATAAGGTAATACAGCACAATAACATTAGAACTCTATGTTCTTAGATAACTGCTCTAAGCTATTATTATGGTAAACTAAGAACCTACCTTTACCTCTCTCATGCAGTGCATCTAGAAATGTATATAAATATCTATTCATGAAGGTTACTGTTCAGGAGGATGCCTATATGTTTTTCTTTGGGTTCACCTTCTTATTTAGCTTCTCTAGGATCATGAATTCTAGGCTCAATGACCTTTATTTATGGCTAGAAACCAAATATGAGTGAGTACATCCCATGTTCCTCTTTTTGGGTCTGGCTTACCTCACTCAGGATAGTGTTTTCTATTTTCATCCATTTGCATGAAAAATTCAAGAAGTCATTGTTTTTTACTGCTGAGTAGTACTCTAATATGTATATATTCCATACTTTCTTCATCCATTCTTCCATTGAAGGACATCTAGGTTGTTTCCAGGTTCTGGCTATTACAAACAATGCTGCTATGAACATAGTTGATGAAAGGAGAGAGAGACAAAGACCCACATTGGAGCACCGGCCTGAAATCTCAAGGTCCAAATCAGGAGCAGAAGGAGAGAGAGCACGAGCAAGGAACTCAGGACCGCGAGGGGGGCACCACACACTGAGACAATGGGGATGTTCTATCGGGAACTCACCAAGGCTAGCTGGCCTGTGTCAGAAAAAGCATGGGATAAAACTGGACTCGCTGAACATAGTGGACAATGAGGACTACTGAGAACTCAAGAACAATGGCAATGGGTTTTTGATCCTACTGCACGTACTGGCTTTGTGGGAGCCTAGGCAGTTTGGATACTCCTCTTACTAGAACGGGATGGAGGTGGATGGTCTTTGGACTTCCCACAGGGCAGGGAACCCTGAGTGCTCTTAGGGCTGACGAGGGAGGGGGACTTGATTGGGGGAGGGAAATGGGAGGTGGTGGTGGGGAGGATGCAGAAATCTTTAATAAAGAAAGAAAGAAAGAAAAAAATATCTATTCATGGAGTCAAAATAGCATTAGTATTTTTCTAGAGTTAAAGCAATCAATTATCTTGTTTTTTATTTATATTTATGGTAAAAAACTTAGTAAGCCTATTAGGTTTTTCTGTTGTTATTGTATTTTTATATTATCAAATTTTAGACATTTTATGTAAGGAATATGTTTGTTGAGGTCAATTTTCAAATATTTTTTGAATTCACAGTCATAGGCAATTTTATTTGAGAATGATAGTCTAACATATTTATTATAGTTTAACTTTAAGGAATGTCACAGGTATTTGTGTGAATATCCTTATATTTATCCTTTAGAGTTATTCTTTTGCATTTAAGGATTTGCACATATAAAATTTGATCTTTTCCAAAATTACGTGACTTGTTTCCTCAGAGATGACACTTATGTCTAAGAGATCTGCAGCAGGAAGGAGATTCTCATTTTATGGTTTATCTGTCTCAGATGTTAAAATGTAGTCTCTAGCCAAATGCCTGCTGGGTAGATAGCTGTCACCTCAAAATGAAACAAATGCACGCATCTCATTTCAAGTCTGTTATCTTTTATGATCTTGTTTATTGCTAATGGCAATATAAATTTCCTAGGCTAATCTCTCTCCTTAACCTTGTGTTACATCCAGTGTGTCCTACAGAATTCTGCTGTGGAGTGCCATACAAGGTCACACGTCCTGAGACTCTTCTGTGGCTTAGCTTCTTCCCCGCAAGTCTTATTTATGAGTCTAACTGCATGTCTTGGTTCCGTGGCCACTGTAGATGTTGGCACATCCTGAGCCACATCGACTGTATTCTGAACACTGAATGAAAAGAGGATATTCTGAGGATAATGCTGGCCTGCAGAACCTTGAGAAGGCTGACTCTTCCTAAAGAATGGCGCTTTAAACACTTTGAAGTTGTCTCGTAAACGAAAAGAAAAGAAGGAAAGAAGGAAGAACAACGCTTCCCGATCTTTGATCTACAAAATTTGTAAGACAGTCCTCTAATTTCAAAGAGCCACACTACTCCAAACATCTCAGGAAACAGGAAGAGGTTTCCCTTTGCAGGGAAGGAGAATGACTAATGACGTCACCGTCTTGATTTGGGGAGGCATAACTGCTTCATCCACAGCTATTACTGTGAAGAACAACCTGGCTATCTGCAGGCTTTTCCCCATAAAAGTCATATCGAAATGTACAGGCCTGAGAAAAATGTTCCTTTGGGTTAAACAATGTTTTAATCTGTTGACAGCATTTTAATTTTCTCCCTCTGAAGAACCTCTAAAGGAGACCCTGCGGAGAGCAAAAGCAGGTCAAGAGCAAATGAAAAGTGGAGATTCCGCTTTTTCACAACCAGGATAAATCTGCTAATTATGCCAGCCCAGAAAAATGTACGCAAATTTTAATTCACTAACCTCTGAAAGCCTGCTATCAAATAAATTGATTAGCAGTGCTCATAATCAAAAGCTCCAGATTAGTGGTTAATTTGTGGAATCAATTAATAGAAGTATTTATCAAATACATTTGCCTCCAGACGATGCGAAACCACAGCTCTAGGCTCCTCAGATAACAAGCCTTGTACACAGGGCGATTTAGTGACTGGTGGTGGCATAATGATGAACTGTTTTTATATTTCTCACATCAAGAAATGTGTTCTTTTTAAAACTGATTAAAGCTTGATTGTTGTAGATGATTAACTACTAACCTGTATTTCTTTATTTTTAATTGATTTTTATTGAGCTCTACATTTTTCTCTGCTCCCCTCCCTGCCTCTCCTCTCCCCGTCAACCCTCTCCCATGCTCCCAGTGTGCTCAGAAGATCTTGTCTTTTTCGACTTCCCATGTAGATTAGATCTATGTATGTCTCTTATAGGGTCCTCATTGTTGTCTAGGTTCTCTGGGATTGTGGTTTGTAGGCTGGTTTTCTTTGCTTCATGTTTAAAAACCACTTATGAGTGAGTGCATGTGATAATTGTCTTTCTGGGTCTGGGTTACCTCACACAAAATGATGTTTTCTAGTTCCATCCATTTTAATGCAAAATTCAAGATGTTATTTTTTTCTGCTGTGTAGTACTCCATTGTATAAATGTGACACATTTCCTTATCTATTCTTTGTTTGAAGGGCATTTAGGTTATTTCAAGGTTCTGGCTATGACAAACAATGCTGCTATGAACATAGTTGAGCACATGTCAACATCCTTAGTCATCAAAGAAATGCAAATCAAAACAATTCTGAGATTCCATCTTACACCTTTAAGAAATGTGTTCTTAAGTATCTGGATTTAATATTTAACTTTTGAGTCACAAGATAAATATAAGAATATAAAATAAGTTACCAGCTAGAATATATTGCACAAGAACTTATTAAAGTGTTCAATAAAACACTTTGCTTTACATATCCATAAGATATTCACATAATTATATATCTAATATATAATTTTTCCGAATTAATAAAAATAACAAGTGCCTAAACATTAATTATCTGTAATAAATGTTCACATTCAACATAGTTCTCAAATTCATGATACTGAGCCTGTTTCTGTTTGTTTTATCTTTCTTCAGATTTTAACTAGTGCTTACTGAAAGGAGAACTATATTGGTTATACCCGAGTCATCATTTAAAAACAGTATACAAAGAACTAATTAGGTGCTGGGCGGTGGTGGCGCACGCCTTTAATCCCAGACTCGGGAGGCAGAGGCAGGCGGATCTCTGTGAGTTCGAGGCCAGCCTGGTCTACAGAGCTAGTGCCAGGACAGGAACAAAAAGCTACGGAGAAACCCTGTCTCGAAAATCCAAAAAAAAAAAGCCGGGCGGTGGTGGCGCACGCCTTTAATCCCAGCACTTGGGAGGCAGAGGCAGACGGATCTCTGTGAGTTCGAGACCAGCCTGGTCTACAAGAGCTAGTTCCAGGACAGGCTCCAAAGCCACAGAGAAACCCTGTCTCGAAAAACCAAAAAAAAAAAAAAAAAGAACTAATTAGGTAAAAAAAAGTTTCAGAAGTGTCGCAAATGATACATTGAGTAGATAATGACATATAGAGGACTACTATTTTACTAAAAATATACTATGTTTATTCCTTGATTTAAATATTTCACATTCCTTCTCTCTCTGTTCCTCTCCCCCTATGTCTCTTTCTCCATTCATTTCCTAGTTTTTATTTCTTCCTTTATTTTAGTTTGTGACTATAAAATGTTAATGTAACCATATCATTATCAGGACATGGAATTCTTGGCCACCTTGTTTTTATCTTTCCAATGATATGTTTATTCTATTTAAGGGGAGAAAATAATGATTTTTATTGTTTGCCATTATATTTTACCACTCTGTGCTCATAACACCTATGTGTGAATCTGTGAGTATGAGTTCAAGTGCCACAGCTTCCCGTCACAGCAGGGACTAAGCAGTGAATGTAGCATATTTGCTCCACTTCACTCTTCTGTTTGGCCTTAACTCATCTTCTCAAGATTATTGTAGAAAACAAGAACACACAGAACTTACTGGATCTCAGCATCAGCTGCTTTCCCTGCCCCCAAACTTTGCCTAAAAGAAAACAGTATTTGATTTTCCATGGACACAGACTTTAAAAGTCCTGTTCAGCTACAAAATAAGAGAAAGGGGGGCATGTTTGCATTTTAATTCATTCTTACATTCAGTGTTTAAAAAGGGGATAGTCAATATTAAATGCTATTTTGTGTTAGAAAAATAGAAAATATCATTTAATTTAGTGTCATTTACGTAGATGGACACTTTTAGAGGGAGCTGTCTAAATTACAGTGACCATGTAGTCACTAATACCATTTTAAAAATTTTATTTTATTTTTATTTTTTAAAAAATAAAACAGCCGGGCGGTGGTGGCGCATGCCTTTAATCCCAGCACTTGGGAGGCAGAGACAGGCGGATCTCTATGAGTTCAAGACCAGCCTGGTCTACAAGAGCTAGTTCCAGGACAGGCTCCAAAGCCACAGAGAAACCCTGTCTCGAAAAAACCAAAAAAAAAAAAAAAAAAAACTCTCTTTTGTAATATTACATACCAATCCCAGTTCCCACTCCCTTGCCTCCTCCTATTCCCTCCACCTTTTCCCTCCAACCCCTTGCTTTGGGAAAGGTCCAAGGCTCTCCCTACTATATATAGACTGAGCAAGGTATCCATCCAAAAAAAATGAGTTCCTAAATAGCCAGTACAAGCAGTAGGGATAAATTCTGGTGTCAGTGCTGGGGGCCTCGCAGTCTGCCCCAGCCATACAACTGTCACCCACATTCAGAGGGACTAGTTTGGACCTAGACTAATTCCTTCCCTGTCTGTCTGGCGTTGGTGCACTCCCATTAGCTCAGGAAAACTGTTTCAGTGCGTGTACCCATCATGGCCATGAACTTTTTGCTCATATTTTCACTACTCCCACTTTGGGAGCTCAGCCCGGTGCTCCACTGCAGGTCTCTCTGCCTTTGTTTCCATAAGTTGATGGATGAAGGTTCTATGGTGACATTTAAAAAAGTCATCAATCTGACTACTAAGGCCAGTTAGGGCACTCTCTCCTCTATTGCTTAGGGGCTTAGCTGGGCTCATCCTTGTGGATTCCTGGAAATTTCTCTAGTGTCAGGTTTAATGCTATCCCGATAATGGCTTCCTCATTCAAAATATTTCTTTCCTTTCTGTCCTTCCTTCATCTCTACTATACCATTCCCTCAAGTTGAGGGGGATACTTTCTGACTGGGGGATTTTTGGAAATAAAGAAAAATAGTGATTTAGTTCCAAAAACAATTACAGCAAGCATTTTAAATTTCAGATTTGGCTTCCAGTTGATACCACACACACACACACACACACACGGGGGGGGGGGAGTTTTCAAGTCATTTCAAATAAATCTTTACTCTAGAAAGAATGATAAAGATTTCCTCCTCATCCCGTGTGCTTATGAAACATTAAGATGCACAATGATAATACTAAAAGCCAGCTGTTATTCAATGACTTCTATTGTCTGGTCAGTCAGGGTATCAGGTGCTTTATGGGAAATTTATCTTGTTAGCGATTTAGCATATATGAAAGTATTTATAAAAAGTGAACTTATGTTACTTTCTGTCTGTCAATACGTGTTTTAGATCTTACATCCAAAGTGAACTCAAGATGGCCCAGTAATGCGTGAAAATATTCATTAATATCGATTTTTCTGTCTCTTTTCATTGATGCTAAAAAATGTATGGAATATATATATATATAAATATATATATATATATTTCATTTGGCTGATTTTATGCCTCTACAATGAAATGTCCTTAATAACATGGTTGATAATCTGAAGGTGTCTCAGAATGGAAAAGGCTGAGCGTTCTGATTTTTCACAGTTAGGAAGACGTATTTCCCACAGAGAGGAACTGATGTTTGTATTTTCTGGTTATGATTTCTAAAATTTCAAGGACGAGGACAGTGGAATTTATTTCTATACCCAGTAATTGTCCTATTTTTCTTGAAAATTAGTCTGCAGTTAGCAAGTTTCCATACCAGCTATGGTAGCAGCAGATAATGAGGCTGATGCCACATTTCCAATCACCTAAGAGTTTAAATATCACAGAAAAAGGACAAATGGATAATGCAGAGATCAACAATTAACCATGTCAATCAAGTATAATAATAACTGTGCCTTTAAAAACAAGTACATTCAGAAAGAGTTGGATTTGGAAATCTTATTTTATTTGTATAGACCTCAGTCAGAAGGATTGAGATGCCACAAAGCTCTAGGTTCAAAGTAAAAAATTTACTAAGTAATTATAATATGTGTGTGTTCTTAGAGATCTTGCATTTGCAGTAATATTTATCTACCGAAACCATGCACAAATACTACATAGTCATGATGCTGTTTAGAGTGCTTTGTTACTTGTAAAAGCTACGCAGGACGTATCTTTGAATTGAACTGCTTCTGTATATCATATAAATCAGTTTCAGACATTAAAAGTCTGCTTGACCGAGAACTTTGGATATGGGAATTGATCTATTATGGAAGGAACGAAGATGGCACCTGAAAGAATCTGATTTTTCTGACAATAGTTTTCAGGAAAGCAATCTGCTTGCAGCATCTACCCTACTGCTGTACGGAGTAGCCGCCAATGGATGCAGTGCGAGCTCCCATTGCACAATGCAAGGACCTAGTGCTAGAATGTTTGGGCTTCTCGTTATTTCCCAATAACACAAGCACAATAGTATAGTTGTATTTTATTTACCTCCATACAACTGGTTTTAAAGGTGAAAATAGAGAGGTGAGACCACAAATTTTGCCATCGTCCTTAGCTTCATTTCACAAACTCCTGGCTTGGAGCTCTGTTAGTTGGTAGAGGGCTCTGGTGAAAAACCTGCAAAACTGTCAACCACAATGCGTAATCAGAAAGCCAGTATGGTGGTTCACCAAATTAACAAGAACAGCTATCTTCTCTGACAGATTGCTCTCTTTAATTATTGCTGTTGGGGATTGAGTCAGCTGCTTGAGCAACGGGAAAAATCTGAGGGTCATTAAGATGGTCTATTAATTCTCTGTCATGAGGAGCTGCATAGCTGTGATCTGCACATGCGGTGTGGCTGAGCATATTCCAAGACATTGGCCTTTAACTCTCATTTGGTAATTGAAAAAAAATTTCCCATGGGATCTTTACAGGACACAAAATGGTGACTTTTGGATCCAAACATAATAATTTAATACACTCCTGCATATATTTTCTTCTACTAAAATATACTCCATGATACTTTTTCAAGAAAAAAATATAATCAAATATTACTTGCTTCAACAGAACAGATGATAAACACATTGCATTTAACATGTAGGTTCCCGTCCATTCTTTGAAGTAACATATAAAAATTAAAATACTTGTTTTTAAAAGGAAAGTTCAATGCTATGTGACTTTTAAAAAGATTAAAACACTTTTTTAGTTGTAATTGATGCATTGTTTAAACATGTACCTTTGGGTTTAAAATGACCAATACACTCACTGCACATCAGGAAACCGCCGGACCTGGATCCAGAGCTGCAAGTGTACTGCTAGGAAAACATATAAAGTTCTTAAAAATGGCTAAGGTCCTGGGTAGATGACTCAGTGGATAGAATTGCTTTCTATGAAATCAAGAAGACTTGAGTTTAAATCCTCAGTACCTCTGTTTAAAAAGGTAATAATGTGTGTGCCAATAGTTCCAGTGTTGGAGGCATAGACAGGAAGATCTTTTGAGTTTGCTAGTCATCCAACTAGAAGCTTTGAGTTTAGTGAGAGACCTTGTCTAGGAAAAGGAAAATGGAAGGTGATCCGCATGGACACCTGTTGTCTTCTTTTGGCCTCTGTATGAGACCTGACAAACATGCCTTGCTGTACACTTATGAAAATATACCATCCATACGTACACACATTCATCTAACATACTGTAGATACATATATACATACATGAAGACATACATACATAACTACATACGTACATTCATACATGAATAAATACACACACACAGCTGACCAAATGACCTAGGCTTCTAGAATAGGATCTACAACTTAAAAAACGCACATCTCTCTTATAAACATTATTCTTAGTGTTGTTAAGTCTTCTCAAAGCCCAAGATATATTTCATTAGTCATTGAATTGACCGCTTTTGTACTTTAGCATTTTAAGTAACTTCCCACACATCTTTGACAACTAACTTTGATTTTCTATTTATGCATCAAATACTTTGAATAACTTTTCACACGGACAGAAATATCTTTGGAAACGGCTCCATGGCTAAGAGAACTTGCTACTCAAGCAAGAGTGTTTGAATTGGAGTGCCTACCATTCTTGTAAATGCCAGGTGTGGCTACAAGAGTGTGTGGCCCCAGTCCTGGCAGTGGGGAAAGAGGACTAGCAGTGGGGCTAGGCAGCAAAGAAGCAGAAAGTTCCAGATTCAGTGAGAGACCCTGTGTCAATGGGTCTCTCAACACAGAAAGCAATGGAACAGGACACCTGAAATCCACTGGCCTCCATGCACATATATGCTACACATCCTAACTCATTCACACAAATATGTACATGAACTACTTCTTTCTCCATGCAGAAACACACAGTTTAGGAAGAAAATGTATCTTCAATGAAGTTTGTAATTAAAACATTTTGGTTTTTTATACAGTCACAGAACAGTTGCTTGCATAAATGAGTTTGTTTTCAAATAATTAGGAATAAAATTTAGTCAAACATTTTAATTCTAACAAATCAATGAAGGAAGAATAAAACATGCATTCCTGAACATACATATGTTTTATCTATGTGTCTACACTATAGTGGAGTTATTATAAGCTATATTTCAGGTTGCTTAAGTTCAAGTCAGAATTAAGTCAGGATCAGAGTAGTAGAAAAAACTCAGATCCCTTAAGGCTTGCTGATTCCACTCTGCAGAATTCCAAGGGGATTTTTCAGTGAACCTTAAGAACATTAGCATAAAGAGCTGATGGGACTGCCAGTCAAGAAGGGGACTAAAAGAAGATGTTTGCAGCCAGACTTTCCCATAAGGCAATTGGGACAGAAATATCTATGTTCACTTCCTTTGGAACAAAAGACATTACCTGTGGCAAACTTATAAATGTCATCATGGTGAAGTTCCCTACAAAATATATCTTGGTGTATGGTCAGTATCCCCTTAGAAATGGCTTGCTCAAGAACTGATAATTATCTTTTATATAACAGCAGGTGTTTCCCAAACAAGGCCAAAGACATCCTGTTGTAGGGAAGGATTCCTGCTTCAGAACCTGAATACAACATATGGAGAGAGCTATAACACACCTGAAGGCATGTTAAAGAAATCTCCTTAATTACATGTATATCTAGATACCCTAAAGTCCTTGCCTCAGTAGCTGATTGCAGACTCACTGTGAAGCTTCTGCGATTTAATGGTATAAACAACCTTTCCTCTCTCCCTGCTTCTTGCCATCTCTTCTCCACAGACAAACTGAAATTCTATGCCTGCTTGCCTGTTCAGTCAGCGCATTCCTCATGTCTCTGAAGAACCCATCAGCTCCATGAGATGACTGGAGGACATCCATTGCTGAGCCTGCCATGCTGACATATAACTCAGAAAGTATAATTTGCATTCCTTCTATACTTTCTATCCCCTTCATCTTAGCAGCCTCAGGATCTGCCTACGTGTCCTGCTTTTTCCTCTTTCAAACTCCAAAACCAAAATTGTCCTTGTCTCCTTCTGACTCTACTTTAATTTTTTTTTGTGTGTGTGTGTGTGTGTGTATGAGACAAAAAACCAACAAATCAGAACCTTGGGTGACAAATTTTGTGTTGAGAATCCCAAGCCCCTGTTTCTTCATTAATGAATTCTCTATATCAAAGCATTCCCTGACTCTCTAGAGGTTTTTTGCTTTGTCTTATTTATGAACCTGCAGAATTTAGGTGAATTTCTGTCTCTGCTGAAGACTTCTCTGTGATTCAATTGAGCTTTTCCTAGTTAATATCCTTGATCACAGAAGAAGAATATGGGATATTATGTGCTCTGTTGTTTAAATGCTTTTAAGTTTATACCAATAAACAGGTGTTTATCTTAAAATATAAAAGTTGGCATTGCTTTTTTTCAGAGCTATGAAATATATGCCCTGCTTGATTCTCCCCCAGATACACACACACAAATTTCTTTGCATTCAATAAAATATTTAAAAACCCTAAGTTGTATAAGATATTTTCTAAAGATAAATTGAGCATAAGTTGCTTCTTGCCTAAGAAGCTGATGATCGGCACAACGTGAACTTCAATACAACCAGCAATATAAGCAAATTGTTGCAAATAAAAAATTAACATAAATATGTTTAGAAATGAGAACATCTTTTTAAACTTATCTTTAAGTTGTTCATGGCTTTCTGTGTGCAGGTTAAACTCCTTTGTTTCAAGAATACAGTGAAGCTAACTAATAATATTTTAAAATATGATATTCTTAAGGCTGGGAGGATGGCTTGATAGGTAAGAGCATTTTATCTGGAAGCATAAGAACCTAGGTTCAAATTTCCAGCACCTACATTAATGATTGATCATGACCACACATCCTTTAAGTATTATGTTTATGTGGAGAGATGCAGAAAGATCATGAGACTTGCTGGCAGTTAGCCTAGGCCCTTGACAGAGACACTATTTCTCAAGAGAATATCGAGAAGAGAAAGAAAGCAGAACAGCTTATGTCTTCCACTGGCTTCAATGTGCCCATGTACTTACACAGATTTCTACCCTATATTTATAACATACATCCCCTATAAAATACGATTCAAAGATTCTCAGAATCAATTTATTTATTTTTCACTTTTATTTATTATGGAAAATATTTTGGTGCAATGATCATGCAGGTACTGCAACACTAGGTCAATGCATGAAATAGATGGAGCAAGCCCCTATTCTATCTCCTGGCCCCCAAAATACACTTAATACATTGTCTTCAGTTAGAAGACTTACCAAATATTAAACTGAAAGGAACAGATACAACACTTGATTGTAGCCAAAAGTCTATTAATATTACGTATTATTTTATACTAATTATGTATGCATAAGCTACTATTCATGTTAGGGATTGTGGAGAAACAAGTTAGCCTTGAGTAAACATTCAAAGAACAAAGAAGGTCTCAGGGGAAAAGTATTGTTGATATGAGGAAGGCCAATTCTACAACAATGCCTCAAACCAATGGGAAATTGACAAAACCCTCCCCATACTGGGTAAGACTCAAAATTGTCACAGACTTACTCTAGACCAAATTCAATGTTTATGAAGGATTGAGAGGTGTGAGGGAAAAAATAGCAGCTGCAGCTTCCTACTCCTAGATAATTACAGCCTTAGACAGCTTGTTCAAAAAGATGTCCTACTAATATGAGCTAACTCCTCCCCTCTTTGTTCTACATAATAATGTGCTGAGGTTCTGTATTATGGTGTAGGTAGTGCCGTTCAAGAGGTGTACCAAGGCCACAGGACCCCTCATTTTTGTATGTCTCTGTCTGTCCCTTTTACTTTTATTTTTACCCCCAGTCAAGTTTCCAGGACAAAAAAAAATAATTATCACAGATTGACATACTAAGTATTGTTTCATGTTAATTCAAACATAGGCTTGAAAGAAATGCTTTCTTTTCCTAAAATGACATGAAAACAGGATGAAAAGAAAATAGGGCTATGGTTTAAAAATGTGTCCACTGAACTTAGAAGAAAAAAATAAGAGTTCTATAAAAGGTGAGAAAGAATATTACATAACTAGAGACCCATAAATGTGAAATAACCTTGGTGCCATTAGAAAACAAAAATACCATATTACACCACAGTGTGCTCAGTGAGTAAAAATTAATCAGGAGAAAGGCAATGGTGGTCATAATGAGAAATTCAACAGCCGTGAACTATTCTCCCATTATACATTTAGCCATGGTACATGGAGCAGATCTCATTCTTCTTGTACTTGCAGTACTGTGCCAAAACTAGAGTCTAGTCTGTAGATGGAAGTTTCTCTCTTGCTGGGTCCCACAGCTGTTTAGTCCCAAGGAAATGCACAGAGGCTTATATTAATTATAAACTGTTTAGTCTATTAACTCAGGCTTATTATTAACTAGCTCTTACCACTTAAATTAACCCATAATTCTTGTCTATGTTTAGGCACGTGGGTTCGTTGGTACCTTATCTCAGTGCAGCATTTTCATTTTTTCCCTCTGCGTCTGGGTGGTGACTGCAGACTAAGCCTTTCCTCTTCCCAGAATTATCCTGGTCGGTTCCTTTTGCCCCAGCTATACTTTCTGCCTAGTTACTGGCCAATCAATGTTTTATTAAACCAATACAAGTGACAAATCTTTACAGGGTACAAGAGTATTATCCCTCAATACTTCCCCTTGTTTTCTTTTCAAAACAAGAACTCTGAATCTAGTCATAATTGTTTTTGATTTTTTGATGGAGAAGTCAGGGGGGACCTGGAAGAAAACTAAGGGGAATGTAAAATGATATTCTCATAGAAATCAAGGTATGTCAT
The DNA here is from genome assembly GCF_950005125.1 of Chionomys nivalis. Taxonomy (NCBI): domain Eukaryota; kingdom Metazoa; phylum Chordata; class Mammalia; order Rodentia; family Cricetidae; genus Chionomys; species Chionomys nivalis. Next base: position 55,944,395 of record NC_080095.1, read on the forward strand.
GGAGAGAATTAAGAAAATAAAGCTAAGTTTAATGGTATAGTAGACACATCTTTGAAACAGTGAGATAAGCTATAGGTGAAATGCTGAAGTCTTTGTTCACCGTTCTTAGCTTAGAAATATCAAGCTGCATGTCTGATACTCTTAATGAAGCAGGCTATGTAATCTAGATAAGAAAAAAATGCACTCAAATCATTCATTCCCATAGCAACAGTCTAAGTGATGTAGTCCCAGAAAAGAAAGCAAATTACACAGAATTGATAGAACATGACCAGAATCATTTCCCAGTAGATTTTTTCAGAATATGTTGTCTTCCTGGAGGGAAAAAAAATGACAAAACATGATGATTTGGGAGAATCATAGTGAAATTTTTAGCTTTTTTCAGTCATTTTCTAAACATTAAGATTTATAAAATAATTCAGGGTAGGATAGGACACCGAATAAGTGCTCATATTAACAAATATAGTTCAAGCTTAAGAGTATTGAGCAACCTAGATATTTCTTTATACAAAATAACCTAATAGAAAAGCAATAGTAAGCCCATTGGAAAGTATTTCAATGCAGATCCACTTGAGGAGAAAGAGCAGCAATCTCCATGAACTATCTGTCCTTTTACAGCCACATGTGCTATGCTGCTCACATACAGAAATGTACATATGGCAAACAAAATAAAATAAGTAATGTTTTAAATTATTTTGGTCTTAATCGAAAATAAACCATGATAAAAAATTTGTTCTGTACACAGAACAACACAGAACACTTGACACTATCTCTTTCTTATCAATGTGTTGGCATAACCTTATTAAAACACTTCTCAGGGAGAATCAAGTACCAATACTGTATAAATAATTCACAGATATTAATCCTTCATAAAAAGTATACAAGAATGAAACTTTATAGAGTTTCCAACACATTAGATTTGTCATAGAAAGCGTCTAAAACAAGTCCAGCCTATTATTTCCTTTTCCCCTCCTTGAGCGCTTCATAAGTGTCATATTCCTGTCATTAACCATCATCAGGATTTTACTCTGTGCTCTCATGTTTATTCACCATGTGGTCACATCTCTCTTATGTTTTTGTTACTCACAATAGAAGGGTTAAATTTCTTGTAGGAAATAAGATATATTTATCTATGGAAGATATCTGTCCTATCAAAGCTTACCTGTTTCTACCTCATCCATAAAGGGACAGAATTTTCTTGTGAATTTATCTCTTGGTCTGATTTTTGTTATTCACCTTGGGAATTACTATTACAAAGGAATTCATGTTGTGCTTGCATGGTTTTGTTTTGAAATTTTACTCTCATCTTGGTCTTGCTTATTTGTATGCATCATTGTTATTAATTAATTAGAGCATCAAGTTTATTGAAGAGTTTAATTAATGACTATCATTATTAATATGTCTACACTTACTTTGTATAAATTTTTGGTTAAGATTAGATAACATAATATTTGATTAAAAGAATAGCTAGAAAATATGTATTTCAGAAAACTTAAAAATCTTAATTTTGCACAGGTTGAAGAAGGTTTATTTGAATTTCTGCTTAAGAATAAGAAGATTACAAAATAGAGGAAGACAATATAACCATTCAACTTTGAAATGCTGAATGACAGAAGGCAGGAAAGATTTAGGATCCCATATTATATTACTGCTCCATGATTTTCGTAGTATTCCTAAGTATAATCACTATACTTACACAGATTAATATGTTCAAGGTATTGTGGGTCAACACTAAAATGAAGATGTGTAGATGTCAAAAACTATGCTGCTTAAGAAGCAAAATATATCTTCACTTACACTGAATTTATTTTCTCTGCCATATCTCCAACTCCGGAGATTCTTCCATCTCTTGTAATCTACTGATTATGCTTGCATATGTAGTTCCTGTTCATTTGCCCAGATTTTCCATTTCCAGAATTCCCTTAGCTTGTGTTTTCTTTATTGTCTCTATTTCAATTTCTATGTCTCAAACTGTTTGAATTGTTTGCTTCACCTATTTGGTTGTTTTTTCTTGGTTTTCTTGGCTTTCTTTAAGAGATTTACTGATTTCTTCCATTTTTTGTCTGTTGTTTTTTCTTCCATTTCTTTGCAGGAATTTTTCATTTCCTATTTAAGAGTCTCTATCATCTTCAAAAAGTTATATTTAAGGATTTTTTAATGCTTCTTCTGGATTAGGATGTTCAGGTCTTCCTTGTGTAGGACACTAGTTCAGGGGTTGTCGTGTTTCTCTTTACGTTGTTGAATGGATTCTTGCATTGGCACCTACCCATCTCTTCTTCCAAGGGGTGCAGGTGAGGCCTATGCTTAGGTGGTTAGTCTTCCTTCTTCCTGGTGCAGGTGGAACTGCCCTGCCTCTGATACTCACTGATGAAGCAGCCCTGTGGGCTTCTCTGCATTTGCTGTCAGTGTCAAGGATCCAAAAGTTATAGGTGCAGTGTGGGATAGTTGCAGGTATGGGGACATTGATCAGTGTCTTGGGTCTCTGGAATTCTATGGCTGGGGGTGAGGCATGGGATGTTGCTCTGTGAGCTAGAAGGGCTTAGAAAGACAGGCTAGAACCCCAGAGACTCGCCTCTCCAGGGGCAATCAAAGCCAAGGTTCCAGTGATCAGAGATGTGGTGGAGTATGGTTATGGATGTTGAAAGAGTATTCCCTGGTCTATAGAGCTTTGCTGGGTGAGAAGGGGCATGAGTTGTGCCTAGAAGGAGTCTTTTCTGATTATGGGTGACTAAGGCACCCATCTATGAATATAGCAGATAATCATTAGAAGTAAGGAGTTATTTATTTATTTTTTTCTATTTTTAGATCAATAATATTTGATCTAGGTCTCTGGGCTATGCAGTTTCTTGGTTTTGGTTAGACAAACAGTTTCAAGTCTGAGTTCTATCTCCTGGAGTAGGATTTATGTCAAATCCGGTATTGGTTGGTTATTCCTAGAAGCTTTGTGTCACCAATTCCCTAGCACATTTTGCAGGCAGGACAGATTATAGATCAAAAGTTTTCGGCAGGGTTGGTGTTTATGTTTCTATTTTTGTGTCTTGCAGAATACTCTCTTGTACCAAGGACTTCTGATTTAACAAATGAGTGAGGCCCAACTGCAGTAAATATCCTAAAAATGGAGATAGTAATATCTAGAAATTATTTGTGACAGTTTTTTTAATACCAAGATCAGATATTAAATATAATGATTTGAGAAGCTTCTCAGAGTAATAAAATTTCTTCCATCTGTGTTACCTTTAATATTGGCTAGTGGTCTAAAGGCTATCTTATATTTCCACACTAAATATTTAATAAAATAGACAAGATGACGTAATATTTTTTAAAGTGAGATTTTATGAAGCTTAATTCCAAATTCAACATTTTATTATCTGCCTGCTTTTGTTCTTAGGCAAATTAGTTATAATTTGCCCAAGGTGGTAGGCAAATTTAGATCAAAAAGTTCATTTATTTCTCACCACAATCATGGGATAGCCATAGGGCCACATTTGTAATGACCGCACTGAAGGAAAAATGAACTTGGATGGTATTCAGGGCCAGATCATAAGGTCTTCTTGGTTCTTCCTCTTGCAATGCTCTGTCTTAAAGCTCCAGCTGTGTATGTGTAGTAATGGGTCAGGCCTGTGCATGTTCCAGCTAACAATATGGCTTTACAACAATATGGCTTTCAGCAGGAAACAGAGATGAAGCATTTTATTTGACACTATCACCAGCCACTTTGTCTCACACCTAGGTATTCCGCATACAAACTCTCCTATTAAGTCAAAACAACACCTGGAGTCCTAAAGGTGGTAATTTTATTGTTTCATACCATTAAGTTGAAGTGAAGAGAATTTATGAGATTTCCTCATTTAAAAATTAAAATTATTTGTACTTCAAATTTTTTAAACTTTTTTTTTTTGATTTTTCGAGACAGGGTTTCTCTGTAGCTTTGGTGCCTGTCCTTGGAACTAGCTCTTATAGACCAGGTTGGCCTCAAACTCCCAGCGATCCGCCTGCCTCTGCCTCCCAAGTGCTGGGATTGAAGGCGTGTGCCATCACCACCAGGATTGTACTTCAAATTTTTACTCTGATTTTTCAAAATAAATAAAAAAGCCAGTTCTGAGAAAAATAACATTTTAAATAACATTTAAATAATTTCACTTTGTAAGTAACTTGCTTAAAAAAAGTGTTATCAACTTTTCTGAAAAACTTGTGGCAAGGATTTGTGTAATCATTTTAAAGATAAATTTAGACTTCTTTAGAGTACGATTATATTTTGTCCTCAATGAAGGATGTTAATCCCAATTAGAAAACAGTATAACCCCACTTTCAATAAATGTTGCTGTATGTTTATTTGATGTGCATAAAAATATACATACATGCAAATTATTTTGTTCCTCGATTTTTTAATGAACAATATATCATACAATGAATGGACACCAATAACTTTAATTTTAAACATGTGTAGATTGAATTTAGACACATCATTCACATCGGCATTTGGAGTCCTTAGCTCTGTTCCATGTCATAGAATGATTTAGATATAGTCTGCTAAAGGCTAGGAATCCAGAAAGAATTTTAATTGCCCTGTTCTGTTTTGTGTTTCTCCCTCTTTTGATGTGTTAGATTTCAACACAGGTTGGCTAAATTTAAAAATAACAATGAATGGACTTGTTGTTTTCCACAGCACACAGAGCAATATTATGGCAGCCCTCTGATGTGTTATTGGAAATGTTTAACTTCAAACCTGCCTCCATAACTGGTCTACAGTCACATTAAAATACAGCAATCTAAGCTCTATAGAATTGTTTGCTTCATATTTTACATTCTCAACTAAAGCAAATTCACAACTCCCTCGGCAAGTAAATTCACATTTTGTTTTTGGAATTTCACATTTGGTGCAGAGCAGCCTAAATTATCAAACTCTATAAAGGGGCTAAGCTTTCCACAGTCTGCCGCTTTCTCACCGTGAACTCTTAGTCTCCTTTTTGCTGCACAGACATCAATACCTGCACAAGGACACAGCCCAAATTGAGAATGGTGTGTAGAATTCTGCCTGTTGAATTTAATAATTTACTCATTTGAACCATTGATTATAATTTACATATGTTACAGTATTTAAAGTATTCCATGCCTGTACAATTATTGTCATTTCAAGTATTTAAATATTCCATTGATCAAAATGTAGAGAAATTCGGTTTTGACTAGCTTTTACATTGTTACAGGCATGGTTTTGGATAATCATGCACAGGGTGTTAAATGTCTTTGCATTAAAAATGTAATCTTTGATACTATATCATCAACAGACCCCAAAAAATAAGAAATACAATTTTTCTAATTAAGGTAAAATTTTCAAAATAGCACTATGTGCCTAAAATTAACCAGGTTAAGCAGGGTCTGGTGACTCATTCCCTTATTCCTACCACTCAAGAGGAAGAAAGGTAGATCTCTGAGTGTTCATAGTCAGTCTGATCTACAGAGCAAGTTCTTGTGCTTCATAGTAAAACCATGTTTAAGAATATTAAGTAATCAGGTATAGGTACACATCTATGCATGAATGGAAAATAAATACTAAAAAATAAAATTAAATTTAAAAAAAGGAGAAAGAATTTATGTCAGTCTTCCCTAAGGTGATTCTTGTTACCTAAAAAAAAATCCAAACAAGATAATACCTCACTAATTTAGCCTGATGCTAAGCCAATTTAAACAAGCCCTTATGGATGGTCCTAGAGACTTGTCTCTTGGGTAATTCCTGTCTATTTGAGAGATGATACCCATCTAATGGAAAACCTCAAATAAAAAGGTAAACTAGTTGTTTATGGAAATCATGAAAACAACTATCTTCAGAGATTGTCATTGTTTTAGACTTTCAGGATACTGTAAGAACATAATTCCTTTGACTGAGTTACTTAAGAAGAAAACTTTCTCACAGTTATGAAAGAATGGGGTTTTCCACACATGCTTCTTTAAAGCTAATCTGAGGTTCCTTCCTTTCAATCATGACTTCAGGACAACCTTTCATGAGTAAATATCTTTTCATGATGCAGTCTCCATAAAAATTCCAATACTATTTTGCACATTTCTTTAAACGGAATTTTTTGGTCTCATGAAAACACACATACACACACACACACACACACACATGCACTCACAGACCCATAAACAAACAGACAAAAAAAAAGATAGCTAAAATAATACTGAATAATGAAAGAACTTCTGTAGGTTCATCATCTGGAGGGTTTCACCATCCCTGATATTAAGTTGTACTACAAAGCTATAGTAAGATAAACAACAGGATATTGTCCTAAAAAACAGACACGTTGATCGGTAAAATCTGATTGAAGAACCAGACATGAATCCTCATACTCATGGACACCTAATTTTTGGTAAAGTAGCCAAAAACATGCACTGGATAAAAGACAACACCTTTGGGGCTGGAGAAATAGTGTTGTAGTTAAGAGCAATGACTACTCTTCCAGAGGTCATGAGTGGTGGCTCACAAATGTCTACAGGGGGATCCAATGCCCTGTTCTGTCTGATGTCCTCTTCTGTTATACAGGCATAAATGAAAATAGAGGAATTATATGCATAAGTAAATAAACACGTTTTTAAAAAGAGAAGATGGCATCTTTCACAAATGGTACTGGTAAAACTGGATGTTTACATGTGGAAGAATGCAAATAAGATCTACACTGAACACCTGGTTTAAAGACCTCAATTTAAAATCAGATACATTGAACCTGATAGAAGAGAAAGTGGGGAATAGGCTTGAACTCATTGGCACAGGAAAAAACTTTCTGAATAGAACATCACTAGTGCAGATGTTAAGATCAACATTTAATAAATGAGATCTTGTGAAACTGAGAAGCTTCTATATGGCAAAAGATATGCCATTTAGACAAAGTGATAGCCTGCATAATGGGGGGAATGATTTTTGCCAACTCCACATTTGATAGAGGACTAATTTCCAAAATATATAAAGAAGTCAAAATCTAGATCTCAGATCAACAAATGATGTCATTTACAAAAGGGTTACATGTCTAAACAGAGAATTCTCAATAGAGGAATCTCAAATGGCTGAGAAATGCTAAGAGAAATGTTCAACATCCTTAGTCACCAAGGAAATACAAATCAAAATGACTTCTAGATTTCATTTTATATCTGTGAGAAAGGTTAAAGTTAGTAAACAAGTCACAGCTTATGCTGTGAGGATGTGAAGTAGGGGGATCACTCATCCATTGCTGATAGGAGTTCAAACTTGTACAGTCACGAGGGAAATAAGTGTAACAGTTCCTCAGGAAAATGGTGATTGTTCTAACTCAATATCCACCTATACCACTCCTGGGCAGCTACTCAAAGGATGCTTCATTCTACCACAGATACTTGCTCAAACATTCATTACTGCTCTATTTACTATAGTAATAAATTGGAACAATCTTTATTTTTCTCAACAGAATGATAAAGAAAATGTGGTATATTTATGCAGTGGAGTATTACTCAGCTGTTTAAAATTGACATCATGAAATACCTATGCAAATGATGGAACTAGAAAACAGTCACCCTAAGTGAGATATCTCAGACACAGAGGGACAAATTCATTGCATATTCACTTATTCGGGAATATTGGCTATTAAATCAATGATAAATGAGCTACAGTCCTTAGAGCTACATAGAAGCTGGGTGGTGGTGGTGCACACCTTTAATCCCAGCACTCAGGAGGAAGACACAGGCAGATCTCAGTGAGTTTGAGGCCAACCTGGTCTACAAGAGCTAGTTCCAGGACAGACTGCAAAGCTATAGAGAAACCCTGTCTCAAAAAACCAAAAAAAAAAAAAAAAAAAAAAGGAGAAGAACTACATAGGTACATAGGGTATGTATAGAGTAAGGAACAAGAGGGTACAGAAGGATGTCCTTTTGTCCTTTGGAAAAGGAAAGAGAATATGTAATTATGTATATATGTATAAAGTGAGTTGGAATCGGAGGATGAAGTTAGGAGTAGTGAGGGAGAGATGGTTGAAGGAAGTGATTGAGAAGAGACAGCTACAATTAAGAGGCACCTGGGTGTTGTAGTGAGAGCGGCAGGGCTGCGTCCCCGGCACCCGGCCGCCCGCATGGCTAGCTTATGCCCCGAAATAATTACACGGAAACTGTATTCTTTTGATCACTGCCTGGCCCATTAGTTCCAGCCTCTTATTGGCTAGCTCTCACATATTGATCTAACCCATTTCTAATATTCTGTGTAGCCCCACGAGGTGGCTTACCAGGAAAGATCTTAACCTGCGTCTGTCTGGAGTGGGAGAATCGTGGCGACTCTCTGACTCGGCTTCTTTCTCCCAGCATTCTGTTCTGTTTACTCCACCCACCTAAGGGCTGGCCTATAAATGGGCCAAGGCAGTTTCTTTATTAAATGAAAGTAACTCCTCCATCACCTGGGGGTAGTATAGAAACTTAATATAGTATAAATGTCCTATAATATGTACAGATATGAAGGTGATCTCATTTTAATTGTCAAATTATGGGAGCAACAGAGTCCCAGTTGGCCATCTCTTATTATCAATTGAAGTTTAATATGAAGACTGAGTAACATCTAATTGAGTTGCTGGTCAAAAGTGTTCTATTAAAATACCCAAACAACCCAGGCTATTGTCAGTGTTATAGGTGGCTCTTCACAGACTGCATCTTCTCAATGCTGTAGACAATCCCTACAAAACTTATTAAATATTGTAAATTTGAGCTAGTGATCTTTATCTTCTGTTGGTTTGCCTTGTCCAACTTTGATGTGATGGTTTTGTTTTATCTTATCTTATTTGTTATATTAAAATTATATTGTAGCAGAAAACTTTAGTTCATAAAATATTCCAAAAAATTTGAAATGGATACAGTTTTTATTTTTTCATTTGTATAATACCACTTCAGAAGCACCTCCTCTTCAGATATATAACTCACAATAATTTCACCTAGAATAACCAAAAAAATCTTTCATCATATTTTTGTCAAATCTTCAACAGTCTTTCTGCAATAATGGTAAAATATGTATAACGCAACATGTAAACATGCTTCAGAACTAACTTAATGCTCCTATTTGCACAAATCTCTTTCTAATATGGTTGTGATGAATTTCTTTGAAGTCAACTATTTGTTCTTCTGCTTTAGTATCAAAATTTATGTTCATCTAATTTCTTTATGTCTTTGACACTGAGTCTTCGTTTAAATTTGAAAGACTTCCAAAAGTTTTTGGACATGAGATAATATGACAAACTCTATAAATAACTGTGACATATTACAGACTCATCTGATATTACACATGCAAAAACCTTGGAAAGAAGAAAACATAGTGTTCTAGGCAGCATAAATCTGAAAATGTCATTGAAATCTCATAGGATGTAAACAAACATGATATTAATGCTAGTAAATCCTTTTAACTTAATCACAATGTAAATCATGATCTTATAGTACTGTAAAATTAAATAGATATTTCTAATTTTATAAAGCAAATGAAATATTTTCAACTGACTTTCTTGGCTGTCTATCATATTTCCAACATCTCTTTCTCATTAATATACCCCAAGTGGTAGTAATTTCTTGGTCAATTCATTGCCTTGTTAATCATCCTTATCTCTAGTAGAATATGTTCAAAATTTTTGTTTCCATTTGGTAAAGCTAATATTCTTCTTAGCCTTAATGTCTTTGATTTTGTCAGAATCATTGATGTTATTTTTTCAACTTTCTTTTTTTTATTAATTAATTTATTTAATTATTAAAGATTTCTACCTGTTCCCCGCCACCACCTCCCTTTCCCTCCCCCTCCCCCAATCAAGTCTTCCTTCCTCCTCAGCCCAAAGAGCAAGCAGTTTTCTCTGCCCTGTGGGAGGTCCAAGGACCACCCACCTCCATCCAGGTCTATTAAGGTGAGCATCCAAACTACCTGGGCTCCCACAAAGCCATTACGTGCAATAGGATCAAGAACCCATTGCCATTGTTCTTCAGTTCTCAGTAGTCCTCATTGTCCATTATGTTCAGCGAGACCGGTTTTGTCCCATGCTTTTTCAGTCCCCGGCCAGCTGGCCTTGGTGAGTTCCCGATAGAACATCCCCATTGCCTCAGTGTGTGGGTGCACCCCTCGCAGTCCTGAGTTCCTTGCTTGTGCTCACTCTCCTTCTGCTCCTCCTTTGGATCGTGAGACTTCAGTCCAGTGCTCCAATGTTGGTCTCTGTCTCTGTCTTCTTTCATCGCCTGATGATGGTTAATATTCAGGAGGATGCTTATATGTTTTTCTTTGGGTTCACCTTCTTATTTAGCTTCTCTAGAATCACGAATTATAGTCTCAATGTCCTTTATTTATGGCTAGAAACCAAATATGAGGGAAATGCAAATCAAGACAACATTAAGATACCATCTTACACCGGTCAGAATGGCTAAAATCAAAAACACCAATGATAGCCTCTGCTGGAGAGGTTGTGGAGAAAGGGGCACTCTCATCCATTGCTGGTGGGAATGCAAACTTGTGCAACCACTTTGGAAAGCAGTGTGGCGGTTTCTCAGGAAAGTCGGGTTCAACCTACCTCTCGACCCAGCAATACCACTATTGGGAATATACCCAAGAGATGCCCAAACATACAACAAAAGTATATGTTCAACTATGTTCATAGCAGCATTGTTTGTAATAGCCAGAACCTGGAAACAACCTAGATGTCCTTCAATGGAAGAATGGATGAAGAAAGTATGGAATATATACATATTAGAGTACTACTCAGCAGTAAAAAACAATGACTTCTTGAATTTTGCATACAAATGGACGGAAATTGAAAACACTATCCTGAGTGAGGTAAGCCAGACCCAAAAAGAGGAACATGGGATGTACTCACTCATATTTGGTTTTTTTTCAACTTTCTTAAATTTTATATCTCCCCATTGTGTCAGGAGACTAAACATTTGGGATTCTCTTTCAATTGTATTCCATAAATTTTTGGGAATTTGTTATTCATGTTAGATATATTCACATTCTATCTTTCACTTTTTTTTTTTTTTTGTAATAGCCAAAACCTGGAAACAACCTAGATGCCCTTCAATGGAGGAATGGATGAAGAAAGTGTGGAATATATACATATTAGAGTACTACTCAGCGGTAAAAAACAATGACTTCTCGAATTTTGCGTGCAAATGGATGGAAATAGAAAACACTATCCTGAGTGAGGTATCCCAGACCCAAAAAGAGGAACATGGGATGTACTCACTCATAATCGGTTTCTAGCCATAAATAAAGGACAATTGCGCATATAATTTGTGATCCTAGAGAAGCTAAATAAGAAAGTGAACCCAAAGAAAATCGTATAGTCATCTGCCTGGAGAGGGGAAGTAGACAAGATTGCAGGGCAAAAACTGTGAACTATCTTTCACTTTTTAAGTCCTATGTTTGAGTTTCTCTTGACTTTTCTACACACACACATATAGACATTTTCAATAACCATTTTATACACAACCACGATGTTTAGCATATTCAGTAAACATAAAATTTAAAAATTTTATCTCCAATCTCTGACTCATTTAATAAATAAAGCACACTTGTAATTTCTAGGTAATTCCTGAATGCTCAATCCTATATCATAACTTTTGCCCAATAAAAATTTTATTTTCCTTCAAAGTACAGAGCAGATTGTTTATCTTTGTTGTGCCACCCTCAATCAGTCCATTTATAATTTTAAAAAACTTTGGAAAGTAAATTATTGTTTTAAAAGTTTTGCTTTCAATTTTATCCCTGTTATTGGAAAAAATCATGTACCATACTGGATAATTTATAATTTTCAGTCAGTACTCATTTAACGTCCCATTGTAACTGCTGCATTGATGGATCCTTCTCTAAATGAATGCCAAATTTAAGATCACAGCCATTAATCAACACTCTTAGAACACACTAGGAAAAAACAAAAAACAAAAACAAAACAAAACAAACAAACAACAAAAACCTTTTCTAATAATACAACCTGCGAAGTTGTTTAATATATAAAATATTCTTCTTATATTAGGGTTAATTTTCTCTATAGGTAGAGAACTCCATTCATGATGAAAGATGATATGTGGATATAATATGAGCAAACACAAGAGTGAATCATGGAAATGTAGACAGGGAGTTTACCACATAGAATACTTTTGCCATGACAAAAATTTTATTTTAGAAAAGACCATATTCTCTTGAAGAATTTATTTAGAATTGCAGACTTGGATTTTAGTTTAAAAAGAAATTCTCATATGTGTGTAAAACAAATATCCTTGAGGGAGTAAATAGAAAATAAATCCACAACTAGGAGGAACATTGGTATGGCTGGTTTTGAGTGTCAGCTTGACCCAGTCATGGATTCTCAGATATCTCAAAGCCTTATTTATTCTCAGTGCCTCCATAGATACCAAATCCCTCTTCTGATGGAAAGGAAGTCTAGTGGATTTATTATGATCAGAATGACTCAGCAGATGCTGTTGTATGTGTAAGAGTGTTTCCTAAAGACACTGGCCATTGTGTAGGTATATTGAGTAGGAAAGATCAATACGTACTGTTGGTAGGTTCCACCTTTAGTGTAGCTACATTTGTTATTTTGTTTCCCGTCTGTGGCAAATACCTTAGATAAATAACTTAAAGGAGGAAAACCTTTATTTTGATTCATGATTCCTCTCCATACTTAGCTAGTTCTATTGATTTTAGGTTCTAGAAATGAAGGAAAACCATGGCAGGTGGTATGTCAGAGGAAATGTATTTACTTCATGGAATCTAAGAATCAGAGAGGAAGCACAGAAAAGAACCAAGGTAAGAAACACCATTCTTAGGTGTGACTCTTATCCAAAAGAATTTTAAACTTCACTATATCAGAACCCTATGATCCAGTATTCTGAAAAGCACATTCAATGCTTCATTTGCCTAGCAACCTGTGACAATATTAATCCAAACAAACTGACTAGTAACTAATCACCACAGGAGCCTAGATATGACAGAATGAACAAATGTAGAAAAAGTAGATGATTGATCATTTAGAGCCAAGTCTTTCTTTTTCTAACCTTGGAAACCAGAGCTTCATGATTCATGGCTTCAAACCCAGATTTGTACATAATCGTACTTGTTTAGCTTTAGACTCAAGAGTTTCACAATTCTGAAGCTGTTGGTCTTATGCTAAGCTTTGGCATTAGCTTGCTTAATTTTCAGGTAGCCAACCATGATTCACTATGAGTTTTTGAAAAGGTATTTCCTTCTTGTTTTCCAAAGTGGAACAATTAACAAAATTATGAGAAATTAAGATTTATAATAAATAAATGATTCTATAAAGTTATAACCAAAAGAGAGGACAAAAGAAGAGAGAAACATAGATTAAGAACTCAAACAAAGCTAATACAATGAGAGAGGAGAACAGAATTTTTCATGAAAAGCTAATCCCCGTGTTTCAATTCTGAGCATCAACTGATTCTTCTTAGTAGTGAGAAGCAAAAGAGGAATAGAGGGGATAAAGAAAAGAAAGAGACTGGAGATCCTTTGAGGTGACTGAGACCAAAGCTAGGTATTCACGGGTCTTTAACTTAAAGAGGGTAGTGTGGGTTAGAGATAAAGACCTTGAGAGTCAGAGTCACCAAAAGCTTGTGGTTTGGTGTTGATGACTCCCCCTCCCAACATACTATTCTCCATTGACATAAAATGCTTGTAGTCTAGGTGTGCCCTCTTTAGATCTGCCCTCTTCTCAGCAGATACCTGCTTCTGCAAATGGTGACATGTAAGAACTAAGACATGATTGTCCCTTGCTTCATTTGCCTTCCTATAGAAATGTCATAAAATGTGGCCATGTATAAAAAAATTGTGTTAAGTCTATAGATCAATCTATGGATATTTTACATCTAAGCACGAAGCTTTGAGGCCTGTAAATTTGATTATTGTCCAAGTTTTTCTTGGATTTAATGAATTAGGTAAGCATTCTAGTATGGTAACAATGATAGTGATGGTACTGTCTTATTCTTGAAATTTAAGGAAGACTAATTTCCCATTAAGGACAAGCATAGTTTACTTTTTCTTTTTTCCTTGCTTACCTTCTTCCTTCTTTATTTTCTTTATCTCATAAATAAATTCTAAATCATTAGTAACTTTTGAATCTAAATCAATGAAGATCTCTGATATATGTTAAGTCAACAGTTTACAGTTTTGGAGAATTTAGATTGTTAGCTTTTACTTTTAGAATTCTTTTAGAATTCTGTGATTCATCAGTAGTCATCTAGTTTTTAATTTTGTTTTTCTAGAAAAAGATAAATCTACAAGTTTAGTTTTATTAGAAAAGAGCCTAGAACCAACACCTACATGTTTTCCTCTGAACTCCACATGTAATTATTCTCCACACTGTATCTATTTAGTTTCCCTCTGACTTCTACACTTTTACTGGCGTGCATGCCCATGCATTGTGCAAAAACACACACCACAACAAGCACACACACACACACGTAATTGTAATGAGGAATATTCACATATCTAATGGTTTTTGACTGAGTTTTATTAATGGTTTCTTTCAAGGAATTTATTGAGCTCATAAAAAAGATGTTAGCATTAACTTTTTTCTATTGCTTCATTGCCTTTAACTCCAACAGAAACAGGTCCTTGCTCATCCTTTCTAATGATAACTTCAGTCTGTTTCCCCCTTCATTTGTATTGAAGTTATATTGATTTTAAGGAAATTTCTAATAAAAAGGTCTGGTTGCATTGAAATCCATTGTTCTCTTGCTTTAATTTTTTCATTAATTACTTCTTTTATGCTTAAAATTAATTTCTACAAAACTGACCAGATGTCTCACAAAGCAGCTGTATCAGTTTACACTCCTACTAGCAGAGACTGCGGACAGTCAACATTTTATGTCCACGCCAGCATTCTGTGTTGTAAGTGATCTGGAAATTGGTCATTCTAATAGGTACATAATGATACCTCATTGTGCTAATTTGCATTCTCTGATAACATATGCTGTGGAGTTGCGGCCTTTCTCATGTTTGCATGCCATCTGTGTAGTATCTTTGGGGATGCATCTGTTGAGGTTATTGGTTCATTACCTTAATTGGTTTATTTTCTACTGCTAAATTTTAAAAGTTCTTGTATATTGTTAAAAATTACACTTTAAGCCGGGCGGTGGTGACGCACGCCTTTAATCCCGGCACTCGGGAGGCAGAGGCAGGCGGATCTCTGAGAGTTCGAGACCAGCCTGTCTACAAGAGCTAGTTCCAGGACAGGCTCCAAAACCACAGAGAAACCCTGTCTCGAAAAACCAAAAAAAAAAAAAAAAAAAAAAATTACACTTTAGACTACATATTTTTGTAAATATTTTCTATGGTAATATTATTTTGATTCTTGAAGTTTGCTTCTCAGGACCATCTTAATTATGATATTTATTTTTATGAACATATTCTAGAATTGCTTCTTTTTATGTGAAGCAGTTCATATCAAGTTCTTTTCATCACAATGATTCACAGATTAATAAGTTGATAATAATTTTATTAGTTGCATCATTCTTACATAAACTTTAATTATGAAATTGCAGCTTTTCTAAAATAATATGCTAATGCAAACTTTAGGAAAGTATAGTAATTTTTCGTTTCTATAAAAGATTTCACATAAATACATTCTGGTTGTTTGAAGGAGAATGGACCCTTAGACACATATATTTAAATGCTAAGTTAGTAGAACATAGTAGAATTGTTTGGGAAGGATTGGAAGATGTGGCCTTGTTGGAGGAGGTATTTCACTAGGGGTAAGCTTTGAGGTTTCAAAAGCCCACACCACTCCAGTTAGTGTTCTCTGCCTCCTACTTCCTGCCATGCAGATCCTAAATTCACCCTCTAAAACTGTAATTACAATAAATTATTTCTTCTAGAAGTTTCTTGGTTAAGGCAACTCATCACATCAATAGAAAAATGATTGAGATATACACTTGTTGAATATATATAGAGAATATGTATATAAATAAGTAAATAATAAATAGATAAATAAATAAATAAAATAGAAATGTTACTCTTTTTCCATTACATAGCATTTTTATTAATTATTTTGGAATTTCATACAGTGCACCCTGATCCCTGATCACACTCAATTCCCATTACTTCCAGATCTACCCTTTTACTTTGTGCCCTCCCCCAAAAATCATTCCAACTTTCATGGCCTATATACTCATTGGATCATGGGCAAACTTCTAGTAGCCAGTAAAGATAATTGAGTCCTTCCCCAATCCCATTCCCCACTTTCCCAACCCCATCCCCTGCTGCAAACAATCAACTCTAAAGGGCTGCACTTCAGCATCTTTAGCATAATTTTCAAGGACTCTCTTCAATAGCTTCATAACTGGCCTGACCTTCTCCTTCTTCCACCAATACCTCCTGCAGTCTTTCTGTCTCTGGTTCATCTATAATTCAGCTTCTCTCCATCACACATGCATCTCTGCTATGTGATCTTTTTCAAATAATTGTAAATGGAGATGGTGCTTTCTTTTGTCCCTACTGCCCGGTCTTAATTAACACACAAAAACTTATATTAATTATACAATGTTTGGCCTATAGCTTAGGCTTTATACTAACCAGCTTTTACAACTTAAATTAACTCATTTATATTCATCTACATTTTGCCATGTGGCTTCATGGCTTTACCTGTTCTCCAGCACATCTTCTTCCTCTGGAGGCTGGTTTACATCTCTCTCTCTCTCTCTCTCTCTCTCTCTCTCTCTCTCTCTCTCTCTCTGACTCTGCCCTTCTTTATCTCCTTGTGTCTCCATTTGGCTTTCCTGCTTAACCTTTGTCTATCTGGCTATAGGCCAGTTTTATTATTACCAGTCGACCCGCCCAGCGGGTCCTAAATTATTTCAGGGTCTGAAGAGGCACTATCTGAAAGACATGGGGGGAGAGAAACGGACGCCAAGCAGTATTCTTTGTCAAGGCATCCGTTTATTGAAGCAAGTTTGATGTCTTAAATACTCCTCAGTGAGAAGCTCAGGCAGGGAGAACTGAGGAAAGGGGGAAGGGAAGGAGAGGCTCAGTAGCTAGGCAACTAAGTGGGGCAGTTTGGCAGCTGAGCAGGGCAGTTGCCAGGTCAGTGGCTAGAACACCTGCTGTTAGTGATAAGCAGGAAGCCATGAAGACACTCTGGTGCTTTCCAGAGCTTGAGTCTCCACAGTCAGCACGTAATGTTTTGGCTAACTTTAAGTTTTCTGTCTCAAGATTTTTACTTCAAGGCCCTGTGAGATGTGAGAAAGGAGAAGCCTGAAATGGCTCATGACAACCAATGAGAGGAATGCATACTCACAACATACAGAAGAATTATCCAACAGTAAATTAATAGTTTATTTTTCTCTCATATATTGCATCTCAATAGCAGTTTCTCCTTCCTCCTCTCTTCCCAGTCCCTCTCCCCCCACCTTCTCTCTCCCACAGATCCATCTTCCTCTATCTCCCTTCAAAAAAGAGCTTGCCTTCAGAGATACCAACCATATAAAACGAGGAACATACTTTCATATGTAGGCAGGATAAGGCAACCCAGTAAGAGGAAAAGGGTTCCAAAAGCAGGCAAAAGAGTCAGAGACAGCCTTTACTGTAGGAATACTAGCTAGCTATTAGTTCCACAAGAATACCAAGCTACACAACTATAACACATATTCTAAGGACCTAGGTCATATTCATAAAGGTTCGTTGATTGTCGCTCCAGTCTCTGTGAGTCTCTAGGAGGCAGCTGATTAGCTAGTTGATTCTGTGGGCCATATTCTTCTGAATTCCCTGGGTTCTGCCTAGGATTTGACTACTGGTCTCTGCATTTGCTCCTGACTGTTTTTGGGTGAAATCTCTCTGATGATGACTATTCTAGACTCTGATCTCCATGAAACCACTTAAAAAAAATCTTCCCATATAATTGCCTTTTTTTTTCGTCTAGTTGTTTCTTAGATAATGCATGCTCTGCAAGATCATCCTCCATGAGTCTCTCAGGCTCCTCTGATTAACCCACAGCAACTCAGGTGCCAACAGTCAATACCAACTACAGTGCTACATATGTACACTGCAGTGGATTTCTCAACAACACAGGATTGTTTACATTAGGAAATAAGGACTTCCAAAAGAATGATTTAGCTTTGCCTACTGTAAAAAATATCAACTGAGAGTTTTGAATATTCAACTTAGAAAGAAACTTCTCTTCATTTATTTATTTATTTATTAAGGATTTCTGCCTCCCTGCCACCGCCTCCCATTTCCCTCCCCCTCCCCCATTCAAGTCCCCCTCCCTCATCAGCCCAAAGAGCAGTCAGGGTTCCCTGCCCTGTGGGAAGACCAAGGACCTCCCACCTCCTTCCAGGTCTAGTAAGGTGAGCATCCAAACAGCCTAGGCTCCCAAAAAGCCAGTATGTGCAGTAGAATCAAAACCCAGTGCCATTGTTCTTGACTTCTCAGCATTCCTCATTGTTCGCTATGTTCAGCGAGTCCGGTTTTATCCCATGATTTTTCAGACCCAGTCCAGCTGGCCTTGGTGAGTTCCCGATAGATGATCCCCATTGTCTCAGTATGTGGGTGCACCCCTCCCGGTCCTGAGTTCCTTGCTCGTGCTCTCTCTCCTTTTGCTCCTGATTTGGACCTTGGGATTTCAGTCTGTTGCTCCAATGTGGGTCTCTGTGTCTGTCTCCTTTCATCGCCTGATGAAGGTTAATATCCAGGAGGATGCCTATATGTTTTTCTTTGGGTTCATCTTCTTATTTAGCTTCTCTAGGATCACGAATTATAGGCTCAATGTCCTTTATTTATCGCTAGAAACCAAATATGAGTAAGTACATCCCATGTTCCTCTTTTTGGGTCTGGCTTACCTCACTCAGGATAGTGTTTTCTATTTCCGTCCATTTGCATGCAAAATTCAAGAAGTCATTGTTTTTTACTGCCAAGTAGTACTCTAATATGTATATATTCCATACTGTCTTCATCCATTCTTCCACTGAAGGGCATCTAGGTTGAGAAACTTCTCTTCTTTTTTAGATTATAGAGTCTTTTTCAAGGGTGATTTTTTTTCATGGAATAGTTAGTGATTAAATATTCAAAGCATAGGTATAATGTACCATGCAAACTCAGACTTAAAATTCAGGGGCATCAGACTTTTAAATGTTGTTCCATCCAGTTTTGTCTCAGTGTTTTGGTGAATTCTTTCTGCTATCTCCAATTTCCTGTACATAAAGCTTAACTATTCTGGAGTTTCACTCATTCTGTTGATTAATTTATTCAAGGTCATGACAAAATTAACAATCCAGTTCATGAACACATTACCTTCCATTTACACATCACTCATGAAATTTGACTTTCTAAGTTTCTACTGGATATCTCCATATAATGATTAATCTTCATTAATCTTCATTGACAACTCAGATGTTGAACTGCTAGGAAAATGTACCTTTGGGTGAGTCTATGACAGTGTTTCCACAGAGATATAACTAAGGAGAGGATGTTGAATTTGGATTTACCCTACTAAAGACTCGGGTCTTGGACTGAGTAGAATGCAATAAGTCAACTAAGCAATCAACATTTTTTTCCCCTGCTCCTGACTGTGGACATAATGTGACTAGCTACTTCACACTTCTGCCAACATCCTTTCTCTGCTATGATGGACTACACTCTCACATGTGGTCTGAAATGAACTCTCTTCTGTCAGGTATTTTTTCATAGAATGAGAAGGGTAGCTCATCATAACTTAAATTGTTGATCTTCCCAAACAAGCCTGGTCTCCTCCTAATCAAAGCTGACCACCTCAGGCACTCCCTCCAAGGCCACACCTACTTCAACAAGACCACACCTTCATTTTTGTCATTCCATGAGTCTATGGGGGCCATTTTCATTCAAATCGCCAGAAAGATCTTAAGCATAAATGTAAAGTTTGGGACTAATAATAACTGTAATTTAATAAAAGGTTAAAAATTTATATAAAAGTACTATTGTGGTATCTTTGGGAAAATGAATAACTTGAAGCTTGGTTTATGCTTATAATAAACCAAAGAACAAACCATAGGCAAAGAACAAAAACTAGGTCTCACATCTCAGTTCAGGTACTAATCAGTGAATAGTAAAGAAATTCCCTGCATTCACAAATACTTCTCAAGTCTATTTCTTTAAACTTCAGCTCATTAAGTGTGGATGTATAATTAGTGAATTCTAATTAAATGAACTCCTCATTCTTACAATGGTCCTTGGTAGTATTTGGGCAGTAAAACTAATAACTCTGATTAACATATTCTTTCTTCCTATCTTTCTCTGATTCTTTCTCTCTCCCTCTCTCCTTCTCCCTTCTTCCTTTCTCTCTATGAACTTCATGAGGTCAAGCTAAACAAAATCATAATGTGGAGAGAGGAGATGGACATAGCATACTGCTCCTGGCCAAGGAGCTATAGATAACTGATAGCTATTGGGAGAAGACTAAGTTTTCCTTAGGATCATATACCCTGGTTGATGCTCCATTGAAGTCCATATATCCACGAATAAATGGACATCATAAATTGTACTTGATGGACTAAAAATAGTTTAAAAAATAAATTAAAAATAATATAACAAAACTCTAAAAAACTGAAAAAATGCAAGATTCTGGGAGGTCCTCCTGGTCAGAGGTTGAAGTCTGTCATGGACTGACCACTCTCTTGTATCTCTGCAACATGGGAGACTTCCCCACCACCTGTGCAGGGCTTCCTGCTCTCTATCTGACCATATTAGAAGAATGTTTCTAGGCCTGGATGGCTGGCTTATCTCTGGTGTAGTTCTTGACACAGCTCCCTGCAAATGATCTTCCCCTGCTGCCCATATAATAATTATATGACATGTTCTAGTTATTTTGATAAGGCTATGCTGCTACCAATCCACCTAGATGATAGGAGTAGGGCACTTAATGCAACTCAGATATGGTTCCAAATCTTATATATCCCCTATACTATGGAATGAAATTGAGCTGCCTCACTGAATTTATCCCCAGAAGGCTATTGCCCCCATTTTTAGTGGCTGAACAAGGGACCACCTGGAATTTCTGTCCCCTTTACCCTCATGGTATGGTAGCCAATGGGGAGTCAGAGTAACTGTACCAAGAAAAACACAAAAATATTTTTAACAGACTATACATCAACTATTTACTATCAGAACAGTCATAAAGAGAATGTAATTAATGCAATTTTATGCCTTAATTGGAAATAATTTAAGTCTCAGAATACAATATACTGGCAACATTTGGAGGAACGGTACTTTTGTATTATGAGCCAGTAAACTAAAGCTAGACAACTTCTTAGGAATGCAATTTGAATGTATAGTAAAATGAATACTTACACACCCCGTGAGCCAACAAGTCTATTTTAGATATTTAACCTGGAAGAAATTTTTCACATGTGCCCCATAAATATAAATATTTATTCAAATTATAAGCATAATGTCAAGATCTTTGAATAAATATGTGTCCTGGTATTAAAATGATTTAAATTAAAACACATCTGTGTAAATGCACACTAGAATATGGAAATTCCATATGCATTTTAAAATTTGGATACTGTGTAAATAGTACTATTCTAAGAAACATTGCCTAAAGTAAGAAAACAAACACTGTAAGAGAATAGTACTATTTACATGGCAAAAGTTTTAAGACATTATCTATTATTTATGGATGTGTGTGTATGTGCAATTGTTTAAAGAATACTGAGAGATAATGTTCATTCATTTCTTGAAATATCATATCTAGGGAGACTAAGTAATGACACACAAAAAGGAAAATTGATGCAACCCTAAAGCATATTGGTGCAGGAACAATCAACTATTTTGGATAGTTTCTATTAGTTAATGTAAATATAATCAGCAATACGGACTCTACAACAATCTATCAGCAATGCAATCTTCTGATTTTCTCAAATAACATGTCCTGACACAGATAAAACTGGATTCATCATGTGGTAAAAATTTCAAAAATGCCTATTTTTAAAGCTTATCTTTCTCCTTTGTACATAAATATTATAGCTAAATATTACAGTAATAAAACCACCCCATCTGTTTCTTTCAGGCTTTGATGGTGTATCCATTTGCTCTGATTCTCTGTAAGAATGCAGTATCTTCGCAATGACCCTTGTAATGTATAAGAATGCCAAAGAGTTGGAAAGAGGTAGTGTTAGCTCTTTTGCTTCTTCATTACAAGATATTATACTAAACATGATTTAGAATGACTGTCGAACTAACTAGAACAAAGTTCATATTTCATCTTGCAACTCATATAGAGGCCTCATACAATATATCCCATAAAGAAATCAAAAAAGGCGAAATATATATCTATGTGAACATGAGCATTTTGAAAAATATATTCGGAAGCACATCAAGTTGTTAACTATGAGTAACTTCATGGAAGAACATTAAATAAATAAATAAATAAATAAATAACTTATCAACACATGCATATAGTTCTTCTTTTATTATTCCCAAACACAGATTCCTATGATATATATGTTTATCATTTTTATGGATATAAAATTCTTTTCTTACTGCTTATATAATTTCTTTATTAACAAAATTCTTTTATGTCACATACAACCTTACTAATTATCCAGTATTATATAAAAATATCAAAACAGTAACAATATATAGGACATTGATTACATTACTGATCTAAAGGAAATCAGAGATTGCTACCTAGGTGCTACAGTAAAGGTTCAAAAATCCTTAACTACTTTTTAAATCAAGTTCTTATACCACAAATTAGTGTAGTTATTACACATATCCAAAGAGCTTCTGTCTACAACAAATGGAAACCATCACAGGAAATTTCACAGAACAAAATACAAAGATCAATGAATTGTGGGGAGCCCAGCCCCAGGGGATATATGTGCAGTACTGCTCCAGCATCTATGATTCAGAATATGTCATGGAATAGAGGGAAAAGACTATAGGTGACAGAATGCCAGGAAGCCTCTGTGTGATTGCTCTCTTAGAAAGGTAGTATAGACAAGACCTGAACAAAGACAATATCAACAGAGATGCTAATGCAGAAGGAGAAAAATATCATGGGATCCCACCCTTAGGTAAGGATTGATAGACAATTAATGACTACTGAGAAACAGTATCAGCCTCTCCCAGAGATGAGCTTTTTAACTGGTTATTTAATACAAATTGGTCAACCTGAACCATATATACAAAAACAACAAAAATCAACTGAACAGCTTGCACTTACACATTTATCCAAATGAATGTGGGTAACAATAATAATCAAAGAAAATAGGCTAGCATTTTGGGGGGTGACAATGGAGGGACTGGAAGTAAAAAAGCAAAGGCAGTGATATAATTATACTTGAATTAAAATTGTAAAAATAAAACTCACAATTAGATTCCCAATATTTTTTATAAAATGTTCCTGACTTTTATATTTGGGATTATATACATATTGTATGCAGTCCCATATATATGTATAACATTTTTCACAGTTATTATGTTCAAACCCATATGTCAGTGGGTATAAATATTTGGGAGATAGATAGATAGATAGATAGATAGATAGATAGATAGATAGATAGATAGACAGATATAGGTATATGCATATATTGTCATTTAAAATCAATAACAAAGCAAACATTTTATTTTTGTCTTTTTGATACACTTAGTTCATTGCTGGGCCTTTAGGAAGAATGCATAGTGTGCAAAATTTTCAGGTAATGTTCATTAATAACAAAATATGTGATAATTATAACAATGAAAATCATAAACATGAAAGCAGATTGTTATAGGGAATAATGAACATGACATGTTTTTTAATTCAGGAAAATTTATATGCATACCATAATTTATTTTCTTACAAAATTAGAATATAAAACAATATTTAGAGGAAAACTTCATTTCCCTACATAAAGCAAACAATCTTTTGTTATGGCCCAGGATTCTTGGAAACAAAAAAGAAGGGATTTTTTTTTTAAAGTTTTGATTTTGCTCACTATGTGGAGATGGGAAACATTTATGACAAACTGTTTAAAGTGTACATTTAGAATATACATGATTTCTTTGTTTTCTTGCTTGATTGAAATATACATGTAGATAATAAAAGATACATACACAGGTAGATTTGATGGATGAAAGAATGGATGGGTAGGTGGATGGATGGGTGAGTGTGTAGATGGAAGGATGGGTTGATGGATGGATTGATGAGTGAATAGGAGGATGGATGATGGATGAAAGGATTTATTGTAACAGGAGGAGTGGGCTGCTTGTCGTCTCAGCTACCCAGCTATCTTACACCCGAAATAACCACAAAGAAACTGTATTCATTCAAACACTGCCTGGCCCATTAGTTCTAACCTCTTATTGGCTAATTCTCACATCTTGATTTGACACATTTCTATTAATCTGTGTTCACCACAAGGTCATGGCTTACCGGGAAAGATTTAGCATGTCTGACCTGGCAGCTCCATGATGCCTCTCACTCTGCTTTCTTCCTCCCAGAATTCAGTTCTGTTTTCTCCACCTACCTAAGTTCTGCCTTATCAGACAAGCATTTTTTTTATTGATTAACCAATGAAAGCAATACATAAGTAGAAGGACCTCCTACCCCTTTTATGGCTAGAAAATTTGATAAGTCATCTTATCAATTTTAATGAATTTAAAGATGACTCAAAAAAGAAAAAGCATGCTTTGGATGTGTCTGAAAGATTCTTTCCCCATGTGTAATTAATACTTGGATCATTGATCTTATGGCAGACAACCTGGCCTGAATACACATAACTACTTTTAATGATTAGAGGAACAAATGGAACCAAAAAGTAGGAGGAGAAAGCAAGTTTGTTGGCTCCCTGCTGCTTAGCCCAGAAATAATCACATAGAAACTGTATTAATTAAATCACTGCATGGCTCATTAGTTCTATCTTCTTATTGGAGAACTCTTATATATTAATTTAACCTATCTCCATTAATCTTTGTATCACCACAAGGTTGTGGCCTACCAACAAAATTCTGGTGTCTGTCTCTGGCAGGGTTACATGGTTCTCTCTGACTCTGCCTTCCTCCTCCCACGCTATAGGCCAAACCAGTTCATTATTCATTAACCAATAAAAGCAACACATAGACAGAAAGACGTCCCACACCATTTACTCATATTCCTTTATTGGTTCTTGAGTGAATGCTTTGTTTGCTACTGCTCTTACATGCAGACACCAGATTATAAGCTTTTAGTCATTCACACATAGCCTCACACAGTGTATTTCCATAAAATACTGCCTTCTACTTCAGTCATGGCATCCATTGTTAGTCTTGCTTGTTTTGGGACTCCCTGCTTCTTGGTTGGGGAAACTATTTGTTTTCAGGACTCTCTGTCCTCCAAAGGTCATTGTGAAGAATTGCAGGCTCTAGTTGTATTACTTGTACTAATAAGCTGCATGTTCCATGTTCTGTTCCTTTGTAAACTCTTAAGTAAGACAGATAGATGGTATATAAATCATAGATAAACAGAGGGTTTAAAGAGAGAGGGAGAGAGGGAAACAGAGACACAGCAAGAATTTGAATTTCTTTCACTTAATTATATTAGTAATATACACTTGTAAGACATGGTGAATATATTGAGAAAAATAAAAATTCAAATTAAGAAAATTATTCAAATGTGGAAGAAGATAGGCTCAACCAGGTACATGAAGCCCTACAGATAGGACCCACACAGACAAGAGAGCACAATAAACTCCTTATGACATATTATAGTTAAAAATCTAAAATATGGAAAAGAGTATTAAAGATACAGGAGGGAAGGCTCAAGTCCCTTATAAATGTAGGCCCATAATTGCAATACCTGATTATTCTAAAGAAATATTTAAAGCCATAAGCCTGAAATATAGAATACATATGCTGAAAAACTACAGCCATCAATCTAGATTATTATACTCAGCAAAATTATCTACTGAAATTGAAGGAAAATAAAAACTCCCATGATAAAATTATATTTAAAGAATTTATTACCACTGAGGATACACACACCGAAGATGCCACAGGACCTAAATAGCCAACATCAGCACAATGAACCAAAGAGGTCTAATAAAACACTGTAAAATAAACAATATTGAATGAATTCAATATTGAATGATCTTTGAATCTTAACTCTAAATAACAATAATCTCAATTATATAATAAAAACACAGACTTTCAGATTGAATTACAAGTAGAATGTATCTTTTGTTGTCTCCAAGAAATTTAAGTCAACTGAAAACATAGATATATCATGGAAAGGGTACTCTGAGAAAACGGAATTAAGAAAGAAGCAGGCAATACTATTTTAACATTAGACAAATTAGACATAAAACAAAAATTAGACAAGATAAAAGGGGAAAGTTTTATATTCATCAACAAAATTATTAGGAGGGCCTTAGAACTCTAAAGAGGTACATGATTATTCTGAGTAGGATTTCTATTATTGTGATAAATACCATGACTAAAATCAGCTTGGGAAGGAACAAGTTTCACCATACAGTTTGTAGTCTATTACCCAAAGAAGTCATAGAAAACCCCCAAAACACGGATTATAGACAGTGGGTGCAGAGTTCATAGGGGAGTACGGCTAACTGGCTTATTCCTCAGTACTTGCTTAGTCTGCTGTCTAATAGGAACCAGAACCACTAGTCTATATGTGGTACATCCACACTGACATGGGCCCTCCCACATCAACCATCAATCAATAAAATGAATCATAGGCTTGCCCACGGGTCAATCCAGTGGGAGCATTTCTCAATTGTAAATTCCCTCTTCACAGATGACACTAGCTTATGTTATATTGACATAAAACTGGCACTCATAGCTTAACTACAGATGGACCCATCCCATAAAGGGAACAGATACATTTTAATAATCATACAATGATATTGGATGACCTTGAAACTTTTTTCTCACCAGTAGGAATGTCAGCTACAGAAATATAAAAACAGATACACTGACATTAAATAATATCATAAATCAAATAAACTTATGAGACATCTACAGAATATATACATTATTCTCATCCATGAAACTTGATCATAAATTGATCACTTATGAAGATATAAAGATGGTCTAAACAAATATAGGATAACTAAACTAAAGTCTTGTATTTTATCTGAACTTATAAGAATAACAACAGTTATCAGCAGCAAAAGAAACTACAGAAATTACACAAACTCAAGGAGTCACTGAAGAAAGACAAATAAAATGTTCCAAAGTTGAATGAAAATGATTACATAAAATATAAAACTCTATGGAATAAATGAAGACAGTCTTGGCACTAAGTGATTACATCCCAAAATCTGAAAATTCTCATATAAATCAGTAAATCCCTTTAAGGCCCTGTAAAATCAAGAGCAAGCCAAATTCTAAGACACTAGATCCAATAATCAAAATCTGGGCAGATATTAATGAAATAGAAATAAAAACACAAAGAGTTAGTAAAACAACAGACAGTTCTTGAAAAGATAAGCAAAATTAACAAATCTTTAAAAAGTTAATAAAAAGAACATCCAAACAAACTAGGCTCCCACAAAGTCAGTCATGCAGTAGGGGGGAGGACCTTGGACTTCCCACAGGCCAGGGAACCCTGACTGCTCTTTGGACTAGAGAGGGAGGGGAAGGGGGATGGGGGGAGCAGGAGGGAAATGGGAGGAGGTGGAAATTTTTAATTAAATAATATAAAAATAAAAAAATAAAAAATAAAATAAAAGGAACACCAAGATTAACAAATTAGAGATGGAAAGGAAACTATTACAATGGATATCATGTAATTAATAAAAAGATCATGAAAACATATCTTAAAAATTTCTATTGCACTAAATTAGAAAACTTACAAAGAAATGGATAATTTCTAGATCTATATAGAATACTCAAATTCAACCAAATTAAATAATAATTTAAACAAAACAATAATTAGCAATGCTTTTTATTATTTAATTAATGGGCTATATTTTACTCAAGTAAATACTTCATTAGACTATGTATGAGAAATATTTCATAATTAATTTTAAAAATTATACTGTTAAGTTTTTTATACAATATATTTTGTTCATATACTTCCCTTTCCCCATTCCTACTAGACTCACACCTACCCACCTAACTTCATCTTCTTTTTCTCTAAAATAAAGGAAGAAAGGAAGAAGAAAGGGAAGAAGGGAGGGAGGGAGGGGAGGAGGGAAGGAGGGAAGGAGGGAAGGAAGGAAGGAAGGAAGGAAGGAAGGAAGGAAGGAAGGAAGGAAGGAAGGAAGGAAGGAAGGAAGGAAGGAAAAGGAAACGATCCATATAAAAAACATGAAGTCCATTTTGTGTTGGCCAACTGCTCCAGAAAATAAGACACCTGCCTTGGGATGTGGTTTGAAAACCCATTGTAATGCCAGGCAGTGGTGGTACATGCCTTCGATTCCAGGATTCAAGAGGCAGAGGCAGGCAGATCTCTGTGAGTTCGAGGCCATCCTGGTCTACAAGAGCTAGTACCAGGAAAGGGTCCAAAGCTACAGAAAAACCCTTTCTCGAAAAACTGAAAAACAAACTAACAACAAGAACAAAAACCATTGTGACTGCACTGGCAATTCTTTCCTAATTACTTTTTCAGTTAATTAAAAAAACTGCATCCTCCCTCTACAGCAATTACATGAACATGAGCACCTCTTCAATATTAGGAGGTATATCACATATACATAAATGTATATACCCATGCAAATGTATATAAATTCCAATTTAGTCATGATATAATAAATAATTTATTGTATCAAAGTCATTAAATTATTTTCTAAATTGAGATTGTATGTATGAATTTGTCACCCTGGAGGAAAAGTCAGCATTCACTTCGGATAGGAAAGGGAAAACAAAGAAAGAAAGAGGGAGGGTGGGGCAGGGAGGGAGGAAGGAAGGGAGGGGAGCAGGGGAGAAAGAAAGGAAGGAAGGAAGAAAGGAAGGGAGATGGAACAAAGAAAAGGAAAAGAAAGGAAGGAAAGAAAATTTGCTTCCAGGTACCAAGCATCTCCAGGAGATGGTGAAGGGGTAATGAGCAACACTTCAGCTCAAGGAGTTCTTCTGCTGATACTAGGCAACACTGTAATTGTTCTCAGCATGTGGCTGATTCCAAATTGTCAGAGGAACACACAGAGAGTGCCTTCCTGGGAGGTGTGAAATATTCAGCCTCTTGCCAAATTAACAGGGCACTTCCAATTCCGCAGGTCCGTTCTACCTTAATTAACTGCTTTCCAAAGATTTCCACAGCCTTCTTTCTAGTAGCCAATATTT
Organism: Chionomys nivalis; assembly: GCF_950005125.1. Taxonomy (NCBI): domain Eukaryota; kingdom Metazoa; phylum Chordata; class Mammalia; order Rodentia; family Cricetidae; genus Chionomys; species Chionomys nivalis. Next base: position 55,973,604 of record NC_080095.1, read on the forward strand.
GGTGCAATCTGAGACGTCTGTGATCAAGATTAGGAGAAAAACAGGAAAGAATGAAGTGTTTTAAGTAGCCTTTAGATAAAATTGTTTGCACATAGAATAGCAAGTATTGAGAAATAGGCACAAGTTGCAGGTAAAAAGTGAGTTATTAAATATCCTGACATCTTAAGAACAAAGCATAGGCGATTCTCTTTACAACACTTTCTGCAGTTTTGTAATGGGGAGGAAAAGGAATAGACATGTTTACATGTTTCTGTTTCCTTGATCACTTACACCTTCTCAGGAAAATAACAACAAGAAATGTCTCACCAAATTTGACATGCAAATTTTGAAACAGAACTATAAAAAGCATATATATGTGTGTGTGTCTACCTGTGTATACATATACATATATATACATATATATAATTTATGTGTGTATATACACACACACATATATAAAATTTATAATATACGCATCTGTGATGAGGTTCTTAGTAAGCAGGAAACAAACTAACAAAGATGATACATATGAATAGAATCAATCTAAAATGGATAGATTCTAAATAATACAAATGTAATTCCTCAGAATTATAACTAATGCTTAACATTTTTGTGCTCAATAATGTATTTTTCTATACATAAACATTTAAAATGCCAAACCACATAATATGGGTAATATTATCTTAATTTTGCAGCTGAAAATATGAAGCTTGGATGTAGTATGTCTTCTTTATCAAACTTTCTTTACATCACTAGCTCCCCAGTAATGACATGGAGACTTATTATTAATTATTAAAGTTTGGTCTTAGTGTAGACTTATCTCATTAGCTCTTACCACATAAATTAACCAGGTTCTATTAATCTACATTCTGCTATGTGGCTTTTTACCTCTCCTTCATTCTGTAGGTCTGACTCCATTCATGTCTTGCTGACATCTTTGTAAGCCTAGATTCTTTCTTCTGAGTTCTTCCCTCTGCCCAGAAGTCCCACCTATTCTCTTCTGCCTAGTTATTGGCCATTCAACTTTTATTAAACCAATCAGAGGATGCCCTAGACAGAGACACATCTTTACAGTGTACAAAAAGATTAACTCACAATTCTTGGAAAAATAAATCAGAAAGATTATACATGACAGAAGCTAACCCATTAGAATATATATCTAATAATATATTCTGGTTTATAGTGGCTTTAAAAATTAATGTACTCCTGATTTATTTAAAAATTTATAAAATGCACAATAAAATGCTAAAATTTAATATATTTCATAAAATAAAAATAAAAGTAATATCATAAAATACTTTAACAATAATGCAACTAAGAATTTAAAGGTAATTTTTTTTTTTAAGTTTTGTCATTGATTTTGTCTTCTTTTTTGGTTCTTGCTCCTTCAAATAAAAGCTGCTTTTGATGAACAGATAAACTCTTATCGGTGTTCCAAGTGCTTTGTTACTCTTCCTCACCACCAGAGAAATAGTGTATTTCAGCAAATGATTACTCCACTAAGATCTTCTGAGGATGTTATATTTGCTGTCCTTTCAAAATAGAACAACAAATCAAATTACTGATTGATCTATTTCCCTAACATAGAAATATTCCCCATAATTTTAGAATTTCTCAACTACGAAATTTTGAATATATAATAATACAACAATATAATAAATGAAATTACACATTTTACTTACATTCAGTTATTGTTAACTTTTAAGCATTCTCTCTTTTGTTTATTAATTCTGTAATATACTCACACACATATAATACATGCATATATTTGTTTTGATGGAACTTTAATGGTTTAAACTTTGTGACATTTTACACCTTGATTTTTATGTGTATTCCATAAGAAAGTAGATTCAATCACACTTGACAATAATACATGTTTAACATATTCAGATAATAATACATTTAACACTGTTAGTACATTGTCTAGTATATAATCAACACCAAACATCTCAGGTTTTGTTAAATACAACTTTAGGTCTGTGTTTTGCATACAGGATTGAATCAATTATTCATGTGTGGCATTTTGTTTTACTGCCATGTATTTAAATTTTTATTTGGAAAGTTGACTTAATTATTTTGACATCTAATATGATGATCATTCTGATATTTGAAAGTATCCCACGTTAATTATTTTGTAGAACACTTAACATATTATTCATCTAATTCTTAGTAATTAGCTTCTGGTTAAATCTTTGGGTGAGGAGGCACCATAGATGGTTCCTTAGGTTGAGTACTTATGTTTAACTCCACCAGGAGACACACAATCACACAATGGCAGCTTCTCCCACATTTCTGAAAAAAGATCAGGTCACTTGGTTTAATAGTGTATAACAAATATTAATAATAATAAGGCATGTTTTTCATTTTGGAAATAATAACTAAAGAATATGGCAATCAATCTCTGACTGGCTTTTAAAAGCACTTTTTTATAGGTTAAGAATCAATAGATGATGTATTTCATATTGTTGAATTATGTATTGATGTTCTAATTTACTCATTCAGTTCTTTAATCTGATTTTAAATAATACTATGAACTATTGCACTACTTTCTTAAGTATCAAATTCCACTCCCATGGTCGATTCTTTGTGATTTTCTGTTTGCACACATTTGGTAGGAAGAAGTCCATAAAGACAGTTACCTTCAACTTGAACATATTCTGGTGATGACTGAGCAAGCAATATGTTTCTGAAGTTTTCTCTATATCGAGCTTCCTGAGAATCTCTTTCTTCTGTGTATGAGCAGACTCCACTTAGGTTGCTGAGCAGAATGGAAAGATTTGCTCAGAATTCTACCACATTAATTCTTATTTACCTGGATTATTTTCCTCTATAGCTCACTTTTAAGATCTACAGTGCAAGGACTTTCAGTTTTTCTAATTTCCCATAATGTTATTGGTTCTCATTCTATTACTCTTGTCCCCATAATGTATCTGGACACATATAAATAGCATTCTTTGAATCCTTTCTGTAACTTGGTTTTGCTACTTTTTATTTTATTTATTTATGTATTTATTTATTTTTTGTTTCTCGATACAGAGTTCCTCAGTAGCTATGGAGCCAGTCCTGAAACTCAGTCTGTAGACCAAGCTGACCTCGAACTCACAGAGTACCCCTTGCCTCTGCCTCTCAAGTGCTTGTATTAAAGGCGTGTACCACCACCACCCTGTGCTATTTTATTTTTAAAAGATATTCAACATTCGCACATTCTTCTTTCTCATATATTGTTAGTATTATGTCCCTAATTACATATCTAATTCTCATTAGTTATTCTTTTACTTAAGTTTTCCCAGTGCTCACCTGGTTGGGGTAAATTCATCTGTAAAACTTTGTCAAGAAGCGTTATCTGCATTCTATTATTGAGTTCTTTTCCTTAGTCTGTGACAAAATCCACCTTCACATACATTAAATTATGTTTTAGTCTAGCTTCATGTGAAGTGAACAATTGTCTTTGCAAACACAGCCTCACTTTGCACTTAGAAACTGACCCCACAGTGCAGGCCAAGGTAACTTCTTTATATCTCATGGACTTTTTTTGATGATTCAGTCTACTATGAAAGTGCAGGCCAGAAGGCAAAAGCATCCAACTCCTCCTCCAGGTAAAGTTTGACCAAAGAGAAATGGAGGAGTGCATAAATATTTCAGATTTCCCACCTGCAGGCAAATACTTCAGGGAAGGGTTCTGAACACCCCTCAGAAAGGTTACATGTTGGGCTCCAAGTAACACCTGAATAATGTACCACAAGGCTTTAAATTCCTCTCTGCCTATTCTTTGTACTGCTTCTCTTCAGAACCCAAATAATTTAACTTTCTAGTATAGGTGTGCTTCAGGATATCATTTTCAAGAAAACCTCAACATGAGTCAGAACAAAATTTATCATAAAGGAGAGATTGCAATATAGTTCAAGAAAGCTATCACTTCTCAGTCATGTGGTAATAATAAATATTATCATGCATATGGTAGCTACAGTGTTTCATTTACTATAAAGGAATGATGAAGCTAAATGTGATGATAATGCTAGATTTAGCTATTAAAACATGAGATGAAAGGATATGCCAGATAACTGTGCCCATGAGACAGTCTTAGAGTGCAGTTCTTTATAAAAACTAATAAGGAATGACCTAAGATAGCAGATATGTGGGAGGCAGCAAGGTGCCTGCATTCTAGAGCACATTGTTCACAGCGGCACTGGGTTTGTCATTAGCTCAATTAGAGTTTCAGAATCCTGGATAAGAAGTGAACTTATTTAAACACTTTCCATGTCAGAGACAAAATAAGTGTGATTAATATTACTGCAAGCAAGGTTGAACTGGAAAGTAGGAATCAATTCTAAAACACAGCAGGATACACACTGATAAACAAAAAAAATGATGACTTTTTTCAAATAAGGAATAAAGAAGATTCAAGAACAAGTTAATGACAGTTTCACCTATTTTCTAACTCTGGTCCAATTATGAGTCAGAAATCATCATTAGAAATGGTAACTACACTGAAAAGGAACCATGTAATACCACCATACTCAACATTATTTGTCTGCTTTTATGGAAATGACAGCAAATCATGGAGATGGATAAATCTCCAAAATTTTTCAAGGTCACACTATCATCACCCCAAGTGAGTCAATATATATGATGTAAAGTAGCAAAATACTGTTGGAGGAAGTGCCGCTTGCTTGTTGCCGGCTGTTCAGCCCCCAAATAATCACACAGAAACTACATTCATTAAATCACTGCTTGGCCCATTAGATCTAGCTTCTTTTTTACTAGATTTTACATATTAATTTAACCCATCTCCATTAATCTGTGCATCACCACGAGGTTGTGGCCTACCAACAAAGTTTTAGTGGGTTATAGAGATCTTCACTACAGTATTATTCATAGGCTCCAACTCCCATCTGCCTACCTCAAGAACCCCCATCGTTGATGTCCGGAAGCATAGAGACCAGGGAAGCATCAGACAATCTTTACATTTTCATATTCCCTCCTTTTTTCCACATCCAATCCTGTAGTCTCATCCCCAGTATACAGCAAACTACTGGCTGTTACCTCTTCTCCCTTTCTGGCTTGTCTCAGAAACTAAGTAGATCCTGGTGGTATATGTTGCTTTCATTCTACCTGTTACGCATCCACAGCCTTACTCCCTCTAGTCTCTCTCCATACTTAAGTGTCATTTCTCAACACCCATAAATATATTTTAACCAGAAATTCCAATATTCACAATTGGTAGAACATCATTGTGATGGTTACTCAGGAAGATGGGAATTAATCTACCTCAAGATCCAGCTATACTCTTGGTCATATGCCCAAAAAATGTTTCTTCCTACTACTCAGAAACTTGCTCAACCATGTTCAATGCTTGCTGTTCTACTCACAGTAGTCAGAATTTGGAAACCCACCAGAAATCTATCAATAGAAGAATGGATAAAGAAAATGTGTTATATTTATATAATGGAATATTAATCATGAATTAAAAAGTAAAATTTATAAGTAAATGGATAGATCTAAAATAAATTATACTGAATGAGGTATTTCAGGTACAAAATGACAGATATGATATTCATTTGCTTACAAGTAGATGTTGTCTGTTATGTTATTGATGAGCAAGCTCTAATGTATTTAACCACAAATATTATTTAGGAAGTCAAGGGCTAATGGTAGGAAGAGTAAATGGAATAGATATATAAAAATGGGTGTGATTTTGAGGATTGCAATGGGAGAATAAATCAGGAAGGAGGAGGAAAGAAGATGGTGAAAGAGGGAATACAAGGAAGGACAGCTAAAATTAATGGACATTTTAAGGTTCATATGGAAACGGTACAATAGTAGCTTCCTATAATATGAATATATATGAAGATGATCTAAATGAAATTAACAAAAAACCAGGGAAACAGAGCCCTAAATAAACTTCTTCCCTCACCAAATGAAGCTTCTAGTACTGAAAATGGCTTGCATATTATCAAGTGTTTGGTCAAACAGTTCTCATAAAAACCCACAAACAACTCAGGTTACTCCCAAAGTGTTGGTTGCTCTCCACAAATTGACAATAAGGCCCTATTAATGAAGATACCACCTATACAACACATTGGACAAAAAATTAAACCCATGTCCATCAGAATTTATCAAAACAAAAGAAATACATAAGAAAAAGATCCAAAGAAAAGAACACAAGAAACACATAAAGATAAGGAGTCACACATTTTCACAAATGCAGGAATTCATTAAAAACACAAAACTGGAAGCCCTATTGTATATGCAAGGAATCTATAAAATAGAAATACAAGACTATTAAGCAGCTATGAACAATATGAGACCAAGAGGCTCCAAATATATGTTTGAGTTTGTTGGCCATTTACTAATGGGCATAGGGAGCCTTAAACAAGAGTTGGGTTTCAGAAATATAAGACCCTGAGAGGATGAAGGATACTAGGATAAGAAGAACTTCTGAATAAACTAATCAGGGTACACATGAGCTCACTGAGACTGAAAAGGCAAGCACAGGGCCTAGACAAGTCTGCACCAAGTCCTTTGGTATCTACAACAACATTTAGCTAAGTGTTTTGGGACTCTCGAGTGAGCGAACTGTGGCTCTCTGATTCTTGGGCCTGCTCTTCTAACTTCTCCTTCTGTTGGGTTGCTTTGTCCATCATTGACATGATAGATTTTGCTTTAAGTTATTATATTTTATTTCATCATATCTGATTGTTTTCTCTTAGAATTCTGTTCATTTCTAATGATAGACAGAATGTGAGTGGATCCAGAGGGGAGGGGAGATGGGGAGGAAATAGGGGCAGAGGGAGAGGAAATTATAACCAAGATATATTGTATGAGAAAAGAACCTATTTTTATTCAAATGAAAAAATCTATTTTTTTTTTTTTTTTTTTTTTTTGGTTTTTCGAGACAGGGTTTCTCTGTGGTTTTGGAGCCTGTCCTGGAACTAGCTCTTGTAGACCAGGCTGGTCTCGAACTCACAGAGATCCGCCTACCTCTGCCTCCCAAGTGCTGGGATTAAAGGCGTGCGCCACCACCGCCCGGCGAAAAAATCTATTTTCAATAAGGAATGAAATATAATTTCAAATACTAAGTAAATAAAATCGTATGAATGTATAATAATTTTGAACTAAAGTTATGAAAATAATGTGCTATCATGAACACTGAACATAAAATAAAATCTAAATGAATAATGTCATTTATAACATGCAACCTCGTTTCAGCATTCAGTGGAACCATACTGTATAAGTAAGATTATCTCCCAGTGTACAGCCTTCTGTTCAACAAACAGCTTTTAATCATCAAAAAGCAAACTCTACCTCTCTGCATGGGAAAGTTCACGTTATTCATGAAGGATTCCCAGACCATATTAACCACCATTTTATATACAACCTTGTTATAAGAGAGAGTTCATTTGCATTATGTGCCTGGCTAAATTATGCCAGACACTCAGGGAAGTTTTGGGTCACATCCAGAATCAAGATAATCATTCTGAGTCCCAAACAGGAAAAGGTAACAACTGTCTGCCAAAGGATAACATCTGTGTTCTGTCGTAGCCCAATCCCCACCACAGTGAAAATGGGCACAGTAGACACTCCTCATTCGTTATATGTGTTAATCCTGGAAATATATGCAACCTTTTTTTTTTGCTACGTCAAATAAAACCATCAGAGCATGTGTTCAGGTAAGTCTTTCTTTGAGCCAGACTTCATATTCTCAAAGGATGCATGATGTATTCCCCCTTTGTCAAGGCAATTGGACGCATTAGTTTGCTGAGAAATTTTTGGTTGTAGACTCAATAAATACTGACATTGTAAGTCTTGTCCCAAATGATAACAATAATTGTAAGCAGTAGCTATTGTGAAAAACACTTTATTATATGAACAATTTGCTCCATTTACTAACTGCTTTGTTTCTGCTGTTGTTGATTCCTTTGAGTTCAGGTTCCTTTTGTCAATAAAGATCTATTATTTACTTTATTCAGTTTTGATGATATAGAACTGGAAGAAATGTGAATGCTTAGAGCATAAATTTTCTTTCAACACACACATATTTTGAAATGATCAACGTAATTATGGTGACTAGCGTCTATAGAATGCATTTCTCTCTTCCCACTCTGTGACAATGATTTTAGATCTACTCTCTTATAGATTTCATGTCTTTATTACTATATTGTTAAATGTAATCAGTCAGTTATACATTAGATTTCTTATCCTTTAGATTTCTTATCCTTATTGCATCAAACTTTACAATTTTGTTGAAGGTCTTATAATTAATAGCTTTACAACACCTCACTACCCTATAAATTTTAGATTTTACACAGGAATGGGATTTTTCTGTTTGGTACTTTACACTCTGAAAAAATATGCTTCAGATTCAAACTTCTTGCTATGAAATATAGCATCCTTTTTGTCAGAGTACTGCTTCATTTTGTCATTGTGTGTACTGTATTTTACCGACAATTCATTTCTGAACATTTAGGTTGTTCTAACATCTTGACTGTTACAAAACGCACTGGGAAGAAGGACAGTAAAATAACAATATGGATATCTGGAAATGACATACTATTAACTACTTTAGAAAAAACAATGCACTTTAGTTGATATGTAAAAATACATCCATAGTTTAAAAGAAAATTTCTCATATGGGTTGGCAATGCTCCGTCCAAGAACTAAATACAATCTAATAAAAATCCCAATCCCAAGCATCAGGTGCCTTTTAAATGGTAACTATGAAAAAATGGATGGAACTAGAAAAGAATCAGTCCAGGTGAGCCAGATCCAGAATGTCGAAGTCACATAGTCTTTCTCTTATGAGACTCCTATTTCCAGTTGTCAGATATGAGTACATATCCTGGAGTGACTGCAGTAAACAGAAACTAAAAAAGACCATGTGTGATGAGAACTGTTGGCACAATGGATGGACAAATAGCTGTATACAATGATTGGATCAGTGAAGTGGGAGGAATCAGAGAGGTCCAACTATGTGCAGAGATGTAGCTGTGTACAAAAAAAAAAGGAAGAAGAAGGGTAAAAGACAATAGGAGTATCTGAAAAAAATCATAATGAATCATAGTATGGTATCTACCTTAAAAATTATAAAATGTGTAAGTGGTTATATTAATATACATATGTAATTTAAGTGAAAATTTTCCATCTAGGCGAATAGGGCTGCCCTAGGAGCCATTGTTAGCTAACAAAAATTTAATCACTAGGCCTGAGAAGCTTTATTTTAAGCTGTTGGTGGGGCTTGTCTATGACACTTCCAAATCATAAGCTTCATTATTGCCCTTAGTTGGTTCTCAGTCGTGGATAGTGAATCCTTATTGCTGAAGATAAAATATTAGATACAGAGACTAAACAATGTGAACAGAGACTGAACCAGATGTCCCCTTATTGAGGACCAACTTTCATGGTACCAGAAGGCACCATGCAATTTTCCAAGGGTTGGAAACTACCAACAGCCCTACTCAGCTGTGATGCCTATGATTCACAGCAATGTCTAACATGGCAAGGTAACCCTAACAGTGAATTAGTGGGAGTAACCAATAGTTCTGGCTGGAATTAAGTTCTACTCAAGAGGGAAATCATGTCTAGCACTAGAAACCTAAGCAACTACCCAAAGCTAGAAAGTTCATGTATCTTGGAGTTGAACCTACAACCCCCACTCTAACAAACCAGCATGCTAACGAACTACATTCTAAATATTTGCCCCGTAAGTGTCATCATCATCCCTCATTGAGTAAACTTACTTATGAAATAGACAATGATTATTACAAAACCCTAGAAGAAAGCAGATTTTTAGTGCTTATTCTCATCTGATACATCTGTTTTTTCACTCCTGCAACCAAGAGTCAGGGACAATTGTAGAAGTGGACATATTGTCAGAGCCAGAGAAATGGGGAGTTTGCTATGAGACTGTATATTCTAGAAATGTTGAAAACTACATCCATGAAGTCTTACCAGCATGGTTGCCTAAATGTGACCTGAACACAGATGACACAAGGAGATATTATACCATACTAACTGGGCAGAGGAAATCTCAGGAGGTCCCAACTTAGGCAAAAAAAAAAAAAAAAAAAAAAAAAAAAAAAAAAAAAAAAAAAAAAAAAAAAAAAAAACTGCAGGAAACTAAGTTATGCTGGAAAAATTTTGGGGTGTGCATGGTATAGTTTGGAAGGAAAAATAGAAGGGACAAAATGACATAACTTATTGTAATCTAAAATTAAAATTAATAAATTCCATGTAGTTAAAATATACACACACATACATGCACACACATACACAAAATCAAAATGGGGGTGTCCAGCAGATACCAGAGAGGCTGAGAAGCTAACTTACTCTGCAGAGAACTGGGACTTGTTCCACTGTGAGCTGGGAAATTTTTTATGACTTAGGCTATAGCAACTTTTTGTGAAGTTTGGTCTGATACCTGATAATCCTCTGATAGCTGAGGTCTCCTGTGTTTGCTGGTCTCCTGGGAAGATGGCTCAACTACAGTTGCAATTGTACCATCTACCCATGGCCTTTTTCTTCACTTCTTGTATTTTCTTGAGGATGAGTGATTTTTTAGAATACTATGTTTCTCCAAATACTTTCTATGATGAAACAGAAGCCCTTCTTCTTTGATTTTCAATATGTCCTTTTCTTCTCAGTCTCAATGTCTTTGCCTTTTAATTTTACATTATCAAAGTTAGGTAATGTCTAAATTTAGTAAAAAAAAAGTGTTCTATCTTCAAGTACAGATCTAATATTATCTTTCATGTAAAAATTGACATCTCTCTATACTATTGGAATTGCAAATGGTTTTGCAGCTGAAGAGCCCTGAGGGGAAACCTGGGTCTACAGCATCTATACTACTTTTTACTCTATCATAAATATGGAATCAGCTTTAGTGTGTTTATTCACCATGACAACAGGGTAGCTTCAGGTTCTCTAGAACATTGTTCTTATAAAGTTCTTTTGAGCTGGTCCCATAGTCATCATTCCTCTCAGGTAAAGTATCAATAAACATCTATAAAGGACTGTGGTCTCTATCAGATTGGCTAAAATCCATACAACAGGTAACAACAAATGCTTGAGTATTTGGAGCCACAGGGACTTCTATTCCTTGTTGGGAGAAGATGTAATAATAGAATGATACTTGGGAGACAGTTTAGCAGGATATTCTATATCTAGATATAATATTGCTAGACAATAAAGCAATGGTGTTCCCAGTTGCTTTCTCACATTAAATGAAACCTACACTGAAGTTGTTTAGAATCCAAGAAAAATAAGCAGGCATCAGGTATAGAAAAGAGTTTCGGTCCTCCTGCCTGGTCCCACAGCTGTTTAGTCACAAAGTAATATACAGAGGTTTATATTAATTATAATTATGGAACATTTGGAAGTAGGGTGTAAAGAGGAGGGGTAGAAAGCATAAGCAAACAAATGCAGAGTAGCAGTGGGTGGTACAGGTGAACACTATGATATAAAGAGTTTTCTTGCTTGTAAAATGTAACTAGTCATAGTGTTTGTGGAATAATGTTTTGTTAAAAATTAAGCCAGGTACCAGGAAGTGGTGGCACACACCTTTAAACCCAGCACTCGGGAGGCAGAGGCAGACAGATCTCTTTGAGTTCAAGGCCCGATTGGTCCACAAGAGGTAGCTCTAGTAAGTTATGACTGCTACACAGAGAAACCCTGCCTTGAAAATCAAGGAAAAAATTAAACCACGGAGTACTCTTGATGTTTGTACAGTTCATGTCCAACAGCTAGATTTACATTCAAATCTTTATTTAACATAGAAAAATGTATATATATATATATATGTATGTATATATACTTGAATATTGTATCATTTTCTATTTGTGTACAATCATATGGAAAAATCTGTGTACAAATGCATGTGTAGTTATAAAATGATCCAACTTGAAGAAACTGAAGTTCACCTAGAGATATTTGTAGAATTATTTGGTTATTGATTTGAAGATGATGGGAATGTTTACAAAGAGAATTGGGGTCAGAGCATATAACTGATTTTAAGCAATGAACAATTATAAGGTAAATTTTAGGGTTTGGTGGAAAGAAATTCTCTAAAACAGTAGTTTTACAACAAGATGATAGTAATCTCAAAATAATTAGATTTGACATCAAAAGATGGAGATGAAAAATGTTATTAGTAAGATGAAAATGGAAATCATAGGAAGTGCAATGTTTTATGCATTCAAGAAACTATAAAAGGTTAATTGGGAGCAAAAACTGAAGAAGACTATTAATGAGGTTGTAGAAATTCTATAAATATGAACATGGCTGAGAGATAGATAGAATTTGAGTAAAATGTCTACATTTTAAAAAGTTACATGTAGATCTCTCCTTGAATAAGGAGTTTAGAAATATTTCATAAGCATATATAATATGTATTTTTATGGAATAAATTAGTGCTTTAAAAATTGGTATTTGTAAGCTAAAACAGAAAATGAGACAGAGACACATATGAAGATTAAATTATATAATAGCATCCCTACAAAGTATTAACTAAAGTCATACAACTAATTAAAGCTTCATAACTTTAATTTTATAAGAATATCAATAAGACCAGGCATCAAGTTCACAAGGGGAAAGAAATAGTGTGAAGTCTGTACCTTATTTGGTGTTAGTCTCTCAAATTCCAAAAGCCCATTTTATGCAAAGAGAAAAGAAAAACAGTTAAAGCATTAAGCATGCTAGATAAATATAAAAGTGAATGGAGTATTTTCCCAGGTCAAAATCCACAGAACTTATTTTCTGATAATAAAATAAACTATATTACTTTTAAATTGTGAAATTTAATCTTACCAGAATAGCCAAACCTACATTACAGAAATCATGTACTCCAATACAAAAATCTATATTTTATTGATTTATCTACCTAAAATGCAGCTTAGCTTCTATGTGGTATTCTATTATTTTGTAATTCAAAGACAACTAGAATATCTATATGTTCCCCTGAGGTTTTAGAAACCATCTGGCTAAAATAGAGCCTGTCAGAAGTAAATCAGTTCATGTAATCCTCTATTATCTTATTTTATATTCTGCAGGAAGCAAATGATGGAAAAGGCTTTTGAAATCATCAATACTCATTGTTTTGTGTTTCTTACATGGGCCAACAGCCTAGAAAATATGATTATAATGATAAAACAACTAATTGGGTAGTAAAAATACTATTTAAAAAGAGTGTAGAGACTTCCTTTCCTCCGATGCACATTAAACCAGTCAGAAGAGGTGAGTGACCCGCTGGCCAGATGAACTGCCCTACTCCCTAGATTCTGTCCCCAAAGACACATTTTCATGCCCTCACCCTCTTACCTCATCACCTACAGCACTGCTGAGCCCTGTAACCAACCCTAGTTGACTTCCCCTGCTCAGGTACAGGCAAAACCAGACAGAACAGAGCCCCTCTGCTAACTGGCAGAAGGCCAACTCTCAACTTGGACAGAGAAACACCTTACTAGATCAGAGATCTTGCCAGCCACCAGAAAGCCAGGTGACAAAGACTGGAAAACCAACAAAGAAAGGGAAACAAAAGATAAACATATCCATCCAACATAGACACACTTAGATTTCAGATACTAGACCTACAATCAACCCAAACCCAGATGCCTAAATAGCAGCACAAAAATACAGTCAGCAACGCTCAGGGCAAAATGGCACCACAAGTGCCCAACTATCCTCCAATAGGAAGACTTGAATGTTCTAAGAACAGCTGAAGCACAAGAAAATGACCTAAAAATCATTGACAGAAATACTTAAAGAGGAATTGAAGAAAATCCCTTAAAAATAGAGAGAAAAAGACAACAAACAATGAAGGCAATCGATAAATTCCTTAATGGATGCCAAGAAATCTAAGAAAAACAAACAAGTGCAGGAAACTACACAAGATCTGAAAATAGAAGTGAAAAAGAACACACAAACTGATGGAATTCGGGAAATGGAGATTCCAGGTAAGGAAACAGGAATTACAAATACAAAAATCACCAACAGAATACAAAGGTGGAACAGAGAATCTCCGGCATTGAAGATACAATAGAAGAAATAGATTCATTGGTCAAAGAAAATGTTAAACCTAAAAAATTTCCTAAAATGAAACTTCCAGGAATCAGGGAAACTATAAAATAAAATAAAAAAAACAAACCTAAGAATAATAGGAATAGAAGAAGGGGAAGAATCTAACTCAAAAACTCAGAAATTTTCTTCATGTGCTCACCTGCTGGTGAACACCTAGACTGACTCCATTATGTTTTTTTTCTTTTTTTTATTAATTAATTGATTTATTTAATTATTAAAGATTTCTGCCTCTTCCCCGCCACCACCTCCCATTCCCTCCCCCTCCCCCAATCAAGTCTTCCTCCCTCCTTAGCCCAAAGAGCAAGCAGGTTTCCCTGCCCTGTGGGAGGTCCAAGGACCACCCACCTCCATCCAGGTCTATTAAGGTGAGCATCCAAACTACCTAGGCTCCCACAAAGCCATTACGTGCAATAGGATCAAGAACCCACTGCCATTGTTCTTCAGTTCTCAGTAGTCCTCATTGTCCGTTATGTTCAGCGAGACCGGTTTTGTCCCATGCTTTTTCAGACCCCAGGCCAGCTGGCCTTGGTGAGTTCCCGATAGAACATCCCCATTGCCTCAGTGTGTGGGTGCACCCCTCGCGGTCCTGAGTTCCTTGCTCGTGCTCTCTCTCCTTCTGACTCCATTATCTTGACTACTGTAAGCTTTACTATAACATGCATGGTTAGAAAGGTATCTCTATTACATTCTGACTTTGTCCCATATTTTCTATGTACCTAACAAATTCTATGGAGCTAACAAATTCATATTGTCATTCTATTTTCAATTTTAGGGGAAGCTCAGTGCTGATGTCTATAGTGTGTGTTGTGTGTGTGTGTGTGTGTGTGTGTGTGTGTGTGTGTGAGAGAGAGAGAGAGAGAGAGAGAGAGAGAGAGAGAGAGAGAGAACTGATTCCCCCTCCTAGCACACAGCACAATAGCCACACTCACCACAGGAATGGGAGAGCTGACCCTGAAGGCATGGGCCTAGGAGTACTGACTCTTCCCCTTGGCTGACAGGGTGGTTCCAGAGGTCCAGATGGACTAGCTAAGATACCACCCAGACCCACATCATGGGCTTTGGGGCCCAACCTAACTTCTGCCCCATCTATGACCTGCTCCGATGCACAAAGAAACTGGTCCTCTAGAACAATAACTGCAGCATCTCCATGACTCAGGGCCACAACAAGATATCTAGGAGGAGTTTCGATGAGGGTCCAGTGACGATGGTGGGCCAGAGGCCTCGACCATACCAATGACACATTGTAATGAATATTTTGCAAGCATGCTGATTGAATGGGTATACTGCATGATAAATTGTAGCTTCTCATGCCATTAGGATAAATGAAAAATGGAAAAAATGAGATGGATTTGTATTTGTTTGCTTTGTGTTATTTTTAATTAATTGGGGGAACATACTTCAGGGGTGATGAGCAAATATGAAGTGACTTGGAAGTGAATAGAAATGGGCTACAGAATAATCAAAAAAGAATCATGTTTTTTAAAAAAGAGTATTTAAGTTAGGCCATATCCCAATCCACACCTCTGACAAAAACCTTCAAAGCCTTCTACTGCATCAGAGGCCAGGCCAGCACCCTGAAAACCTGGTAATCCCTCAGCATTGCTCCCACCCATGCCGGCTTAACATAACCCTAAACCCCTCAGTTCCTTGCAACTATGTCCAGGCCCACACCTCTGTAGGAAGCTTCTTCTTCTCTTAGAGGCCAGATCAGGAACCTGACCTTCAGGTAAGACTGCTCTGCACACTGCCCTTGCCTGCCCAACATAACTCCTACCCCACTAGAAGCCAGTCAAACATCTGAACCTCAGAGAACCACTAGCCATATCTGAGGTCATGCATATACATAGTCAGAACTCCATTCCAAAACTTGGGCAGCAGCCTTCTGCTGGAACAGAGGCCATCCAGGCCCTTAGAAGTCCAGTACCCAACTTGGGCAGAGACCCTGTATTCAACCACAGGCTGCAGAATCCAGAAGACCAAAGAGGATACATAAACTAAGGAATAAAACCCACCTCCAACAAAGACAACTTCAGAAATTGGCACCTACATCTATACTCACTAAAGATCCAGTTGCCTAAATATACATGAAAGAACACAAACAGAAACAGTCAAGGCAATATATCTTTACAAGAACCAAGGATCCCTCTATAACAAGCCTTAAATATTCCAATACAATGAAAGTACAAGAAAATAATCTTAAAACCAACTCTATGATGATGATAAAGGTTCTTAAAGAAGAGATGAAAAACTCCTTTAAAGAAATCGAGGAAAAAGAAAACCAAAAAATGGAGGAAATCAGCAAGTCCTTTAAAGAAGGCCAAGAAGTTCAAGAAAAAAAATGAATAAACAAACAAATAAACCAGTGAAGGAAATATTAAAGTGATAAAAATAAAAATAGAAGCAATAAAAAAAACATAAAGTGAGGTAATTCAGGAAGCAAAATATTTGGGTAAGTAAACACAAACTACAGATACAAGCATCACTAACAGAATTCAAAATTCAGGCAAAGATGATACAATAGGAGAAATACATTATCAGTCAAAGAAAATGTAATATTTTTAAAAACTGTAAAGCAAAACTTCTAGGAAATCTGGAACACCATGAAAAACCAAGCCCAAGAAAAATAGGAATAGAAGAATAATAATCCTGGCTCAAAAACACAGAAAATATATTTAACAAAATCATAAAAGACAATCTCCTTTATCTAAAAGACATGACTATAAAGGTACAAGAATAAGCTTACAAAACACCAAACAGGTTGGAACAGAAAAGAATGTCCCCATCATAAAATAATTAAAACACTAAATATACAAAACAAAGAAAGAATATTAAAAGCTGTAAGGGGAAAAGGCCAAGTGACATATAAAGGTAAACCTATAAGATTATACCAGATTTATTAATAAGGACTCTAAAAGTCAGAAGGGCCAGGACAGATATCTTGCAGACTCTAAAAGACAAAAGATGCCAGCCCAAACTACTATACCTAGCAAAATTTTCAATAACTATAGATGCAGAAAACAAAATGTTTCATGACAAAGTCAAATTTAAACAACATCTATCCACAAATCTAGCCATACAGAAGGTACTAGAAGGAACACTCCAACCCAAGGAGTAGACTGCACCCAGGTAAACATAGGCAAAAGAAAATCTCACACCAGCAAAATATAAAGAAGGGAAACACACATATAGACACACACACATACAGACACATATATTCACCCCTTCACCACCACCACCACCACCACCAATAGCATAAAATCAGGAATAAACAATTGGTGGTTATTAACAACTCCATATAAATGGAGTCAGTTTCCCAATTTAAAAACATAATAGGCTAACAGAATGGATACAAAACCAGGATTCATCCTTCTGCAGCATACAAGAAATATACTTCAACATCAATGATAAACATTACCTCAGCGTAAAGAGTTGGAAAAAGATATCATTAGATATCACAAGATTTTCCCTCCTAAGAAGGAAGCTGATGTAGCTATTCTAATATTTAACAAATAATTTTCAAAACAAAATTAACCAAAAGAGATGGAGAATTTTTTATACTCACCAAATGAAAAATCCACCAAGTGATATAACAGACCAATCTCCCTCATAAACACTGATGGCAAATCAAATCAAGAACACATCAAAATGAAAATCCACCATGATCAAGTGAGCCTCATCCTAGAGATGGAGGGGAGATTCAACATATGAAAATCTGCCAGGGCAAACCACCATATAAACAAACTGAAAGAAAAAAAAACACATTTTTGTCTCATTAGATGCTGAAAAAGCCTTCTACAAAATCCAACATTCCTTCATAATAAAAGTCCTGAAGAGTCATGAATACAAGGAACATAAATAGAATAAATCAATATACAGCAAGCTAATAGCCAATACCAAGATAAACAGAGAGAAACTCAAAGAAATTCCACTAAAACCAGGAACAAGACCAGGCTGTTAACAATCTTTATATCTATTCAATAGTATCTGAAATTCTAGCTAGCTCAATATAACAAAGGCAGGTCAAGGAGATACAAAGCAGCATGGTATTGGCATAAAAGCAGATACACATCAATGTGGTGGTTTCTCAGACAATTGGGAGTCAGTATACCTCAAGATCAAGTTATACCACTCCTGGGCATATACCCAAAAGATACTTCATCCTATCATAAGGACACTTGCTCAACTATGTTAATTGGAGCTTTATTTATAATAGCCAGTAAGTGGAAACAATGTAGATGGCCCTCAACAAATAAAATGGAGTGAAAAATATGTAACATTTACATAATGGAGTATTACTCAGCTGCTGAAAACAATGACATCATGAAATCTGAAGGCAAATAGATGGAACAGGAGAAAACTTTATTCCGAGTGAGGTAATTCAGACCCAGAAAGACCAATATGGTTGGTTCCCACTTGTAAGTAGATATCAGTTGTTAGCAGACTCAGAGAGACTAAGTCATAATGAAATCATAAGGGAGATGCAACAATCTCCATGGGAAGGGGAAACAGAAGAGATTTTTGTGGGTTTACTGGGACAGGTAGCATTGGGAACTGGAGGAATCAAGTGTATTGGGGGAGAGTAAATTTTTGGAGAAATGGTCATTTCAGGGGTGAGGTAGAAACCTAGTGCAATAGGAACTCCATGAGATCTATGAGAGTAACCCTACCAAAGACTCCTAGTGACAGGGGGGACAGAGAGCATGAACTGGCCATCTTCTGTGACCAGGCAAGTCCTCGTGGAGGGATTAGAATAGAAACACAGCCAAAATAAATAAATAAATAAATAAAAAAAACCAAACAAAAAAAAAAAAAAAACCTTCTACCTACAGCTTGTTCTTCATGCAGCACATTCTGAGACCAGAGTCTAGCAGAACCATCATTAAAGAGACCAGAGAGACTTCATTCAGCATGGAGCAAATGCAGAGTCTCACAGTCAAATATTAGATGGAGCTTGAGTAGTCCTCAGGAGGAGGTGGGGAAATGTATTTAAGAAAGCAAAGGGGCCAGGAGAGCACGGGCCTACAGAATTAATTGACTAACTCATAGGGGCATGCATCATGGAGCCCATACGGTTATAATATAGGTGCTTCGCATATATGATTTTGCTGGATAGCTTGATGTTCTTGTGGGATTCCTAACACTGGGAACTGGAATAGTCGATGACTCCTTTTTTTCTGCTTATAGGAATTTTTTTCTCTTACAGGGTTACCTTGTTCAGCTTTGACATTGTAATATGTGCCTGATCTTTGAGTAATATATTGTGCTATATATCCCTGGGAAGCCAGTTCTTTATCTGGGGAAGAGGAGAGATTGGGCTAGACACTGGGGGATGGGAGGGAGGTGAAGCTGTGACCAGGATATAATATATGAGAGAATAAGAGTAGTAGTAATAAATCAGTGTATTTCTATATTTACAGAAAAAAAGGTTCAATTGTAATTGCCCGAATTACCACTTTGATTTGTAGGCAAATTTCAGATGTCAATGAAGGTTGATCCATTTTTTACTCATTTGAATAATATGCTCATTAAAGAAGCATTAGTCTAAATTTTGTTACTGGATGTGAAATAAAAGTCTGAGACTTTATGTCAGAGTTCTCCGAGTAATTTCTAAGTTTTTATAAAATATCAAAGGTATTTATAAAATACCTAACAAAATGTCTGGTTAAGTGGTAAAATAATAAAACATTAGTTCTTTTTTAAGTTTAATAAACATTTAATGGTGAATGTGTATATGCATTTAAATATATGATATCCATTTTACTCTAAGCTATATTAGTGCAAGAAACATAGTTCTCATCTTAAAGGGAATAAGAAATAGCTTATTCTGGAACAATTTATAGTGATCATGGCTTGGGAAGAGTTTTAAGTTACCCCAAATTCCATGTTCCAATCATTTTATGAAGTTTGTATAGTTTTACAGAACAAAGAATGTTATATATTGAGGCAAGTTGGAGAGGAGAAGTTAATGGAATGGGATGGTTAAGATGGGAGAAGAACAGAGATGAGAACAAGGAAAGAGATATCTTGAGTAAGGAGCCATTATGGCGCTAGCAAGAAACCTGGCTCTAGAGAAATTTCCAGGAATCCACAAGGATGACACCAGCTAAGACCCTAAGTAATAGAGGAGAGAGTTTCTGAACTGACCTTTCCATGTAGTCAGATTGATTACTAGCATAACTGTCACCATAGAACCTTCATCCAGCAACTGTTGGAAACAGATGCAGAGATCCACAGTGAAGCACTGGATTGAGCTCCTAAAGTTCAGGCAAAGCGATGGAGAAGTGCGAATATGAGTAAAGAGGACAAGACCATGCTGGGGACACCCACTGAAACAGCTTACCTGAGCTAATGGGAGCTCACCAACTCCAGCTTGACAGCAAGGGAACCAGCACAAACCTATACTAGGTCCTCGATTGTGAGTGACAGTTTTATGGCTGGGGCAGACTGTGAAGCCACTGGCAGTGAGACCAGGATTTATCCCTACTACTTGTACTACATTTTGAGGACCCATTCTCTTTGGAGGGATACCTTGTTCAGTCTAGATATAGAGGTCCTTCTCAAAGCACTGTGCTAGACTTTGTTGACTCCCCATGGGAAGCCTTACCCTCTTTGAGGAGTGGATAGGGAGATGAGAAACAGGGAGGGTAGAGGGACTGGAAGGACAGAAGGGAGTGGGAACTGGAATTTGTATGTAAAATGAGAAAAGATAGTTTTTTAAAAAAATAAATTTATTAATTAAAAAATACATTGATAGGCACATCAGAGGGGTGGTGACAGGGACATAGCCGAGACTTTTCTGTAAGCTTTGTATGCTCTACTGGTAATTAAAGATGTTTGGTTGGTGGAAACCAACAGATTTTCTAAGTCAATCGATTTCAAAAGTTTTTATCTCTTGGCCATAGGATGTCATTTCTGACACAGAAGTGGACGAGGAATGGTTATTCCAGGGACTAAAGTGTTGGGAGCAGTGAGACCCCAGATCCTGAATTTCTTGTAAACAACTTGTTTTCCCCTGGTCTGAGTGCCTACAGCTGCTCTGAGCACGAGACCTTCAGGAGTTCCTGATGGCAAGAGAGTGGTTTCTGGTGGGTTTGGCTGGGGCGTGGCTATCTCTATATAATCTGCCCCCGAACACAATAAAGGAGCATTCTTGGGGCTTTGGTATCAGTGTAAGAAGGTCTGTGTGTCAGTCTCTGCATCTGTGTCTGTATTCTCAACCTCCAGCCCCTTGCCCGAAGCTCTAGAACTGGGTTCTAATGCACAGAGCACAGACACGGGGGCGCAGTGTGCAGCACTAAAGTTAGCCCCAAGTGAGGCAATTAGCCTCTGGATCTACTATCAATGCTTTTTAACATTTCTTCAAAGTGGAAAGCTATTCATATGCATTAAAACATTAGAAGAAATAATGATCTATAAAATGGGTTTATGACATGATCAACATTGATACACAGATTTTTTTCAATAAAATTATATAAATAAAAAATATCAATATTAATACCAATAATATTTATGAATCTATATATTTAATAAAATTATACATGCACAATTAATAATATTGCTCAATTATGATAAACCTAGTAGTTTTGGTGCATTCCTCTAATCCCAGCACTCCCAATGCAGAAGATCTCTGAGTTCAAGGCCAACCTGATCTAGAGAGTAAATTCCAAGACAACCAGAGCTACCCAAAGAAACTCTGTCTCGAAAACAAAGTAAAATATATATATATATGAAAAATAATAAGTATTGTATGTTATTTATAACTTGAGTTCACATGTATTACATAAAGGATTTATGTTTTCAAGGTTCAAGATTCATAAAAACATTTCTAACAATATAGCCACAGTTCTTTTCCAATACTGAAGTTGAACTAACCGTGAGAATAGTAGGAAAGGATACTTAAAGAAAAAAAAAAGAAAAAAACCAAAAAACCCACAAAAAAGCATATTTGTTTTATATTTTAAGTATGTGAAGGACAAGCAAAAATACTTCTGAACTATCAAGTATGGTGGTGGTACATGTCTAACACTAGTCTGAGATACCAAAAACAAAACATGGGAAACAAAATCTGTCTTTTAAAAATCTGATGTTCAAAAATTCATAAGTGAGCCTAAACTGACTCTGTAATGAAGAAATATGGAGGATTGTGCCAGTTTTCAGAAGGTGCACAAAATGACCCCAGGCATTCTTTCCTGTGAGATCACGTGCAGATAATCACACAACTGCTTCCTAGAGCTTATAATTAGCTTTGAAATTTAGTGGTCGTTCTTCCCTGCTTGGTACAGTGGTTGACTTGTGTGTCTCAAAGCACAGGCTATATTCCCAAGTAATTGGCACCCTGACTCTTCAGTCTCAGACAGTATTCAGTCTGCACTCATTTGGATATGATGTGCTCTGAGCATCTTGTTTTAGAGCTGAGATGTCACAAGCAGACATTTTTACGCCTTAGCTTGCAACTCATAACATTTTTTTCGATAATTCTATTTTCTGGCCACAGGCAAGCATGGCTTCTGCCATGAGGGAACCGTACTGTAGAACAATTCCAAGCTGTACTGTTCTACATTGTTATTCTATTCAGCATCTTCACCTCTACCTTGAATCCCCTTTTTCCATGGTAGAGCTGGAAAGTTTATCAAGAATTTTATAACAAATATATCCATGTGAACAAAAGAGCATAACCATTGCAGGCTCAAAACTTTTTTGTTTTCTCCAGGAAATAATTCTACTTCTTGCTTCCCTGAATCTTCCTTCCTCAAATCTTCCACTATCTTCTTTCCAAACACATTGCCTCATGAGCAGGATAAATCAAGATTTATCACATTATCCATTTCCTTGTCATCTGTATATTCTGAAATTATTTGACTTAATCTTAAAAGTGGGTGTTATTTAGGAACCAATGGAATTTTTTGCACAGCTGCATCATAGGTCAAAGAAAGTCTAATTCATAATATCAGTAGTTATTAATAAGTACAACTGAAGACAGTGTTTTCATTAGATATTGACATACTCTATGAGAAAATATTCTTCCTATTAAGGCAGTCAGTCTTCAACATTAAAATAAAGCATTCCTGTTATTTGAAACAATGGAAATGGAACCAAAAATTATTTGTGTCAGTAAAACAATCCAGACACAGGTGAACAAATCATATATAATCACAGCTATAATAATGAGACATATGGTAAGACTCATATTCAGGATCGGTCATACATCTTTATTTAAACTTTGCTTAAAGTACACTAGATTTGATTCTAAACCTAGTCAACTTGATAATAAAGCTTAGCCATCACAATAATTATGTGAAATCTCAGAAGCTTACAACAGAATGCTATTTACCAAAATCTGAGAAGAGAAGCGCATGTAGGAATGAGGCAGGAGTGAATATAGGTACTGGAACAGGATGATCCAATGTGCTCTCAAACAATAGGATTACTACAGACAGAGATAATGGCATACACAAAAGTGCTAGACAAAATGATTCTAAAGAATTTCATCATAAAAAATAAGTATTTGAGGAGATATATATTTAGCATGATTTAATTATCATACATGTATCGATATATAAAACAACCTGTTAGTCAATTAATATAATTTATATTTTATGTTTATGCTAAAATAAACTTAATTTAAATAAAAGTAATACAAGATTATAGCTATGGAGATTTTATTCTTTTTAATTTCTTAATTTAAGTGATTATAGATTGTACAATACATTCTGACCAGTTTCTTTTCCCTCCACTCCTCCCAGTTCTCTTTCAATTCCCCTTATTTCCAGATCCACTTCCTCTCTGCTTCTCTTCAGAAAAGAGCAGGCTTCCAAGAGGCAATAACAGACAAAAAAAGAAATTACACAAGGCAAAATCCCTCATATATTGTGGAACAATCTGTGTACACTGTAAATATGTATTACTCTCATTGACTGATAAAAAACTGACTGGCAGGAGAAATTGGACAGAAAATAGACCCAGATTAGGAGAATTTTATTAAGAATAAGGACAGAGTCAGAGGAGTCACCAGTAGACAGAGAGG
Source organism: Chionomys nivalis (assembly GCF_950005125.1). NCBI lineage: Eukaryota > Metazoa > Chordata > Mammalia > Rodentia > Cricetidae > Chionomys > Chionomys nivalis. The sequence continues at coordinate 55,997,677 of NC_080095.1, forward strand.
CAGCAAAATATGCTAGAGGACATGGCAATATATAAATTAATAGAAATGGGTTAATATAAGTTGTAAGAGCTAGTTAGTAATGAGCCTGAGCTATTGACCAAGCATTAAGTCTCTGTGTGGTTACTTAGGAGCAGCCTAAAGAACAGAAACTTCCACCTATACTCATATCAAGGTTGAACAAAGTAACGAGACAGGAGTAAAAGAGACCAGTGAGCAGACAAAAGATTTAGAGACATTGCCACTCCGACTATTATTAGTTCCACAAAACAGCAAGCTGACAGCCATACATATGTGCAGAGGACCTGGTAGAGACCCATGCTTGCTGCTTCAGGCTCTGTGAGCCAATGTGAGCCCTGCTTAGCTGATTTAAAGGACCATGTTTTCTCAGAGCTCTCCCTCCCCTCTGTCTCCTAAAATCTTTCTTCCTCTTCTGTGTAGTTCTCTGATATCTGAAGGGAGGGACCTGATCGAGATTTTCAATTTAGAATGCTTCTCACCACAATATCTGGCTGTGGGTCTTTGTTCCTGATTGTATCTGCAGCTGAAAGAAGCCTCTAAGGAGATTTGACAAGGCACCAATTAGATTTGTCTTTCTGGGTCTGAGTTACCTCACTCAGGATGATTTTTTTTTTCTAGTTGCTTCCATTTGCCTAAAAATTTCATGATGCTGTTTTTGAAATCTGAGTAATATTTCATTGTGTAAATATACCAAAGTTCATTCATTGATTCTTTTATTCAAGGGCATGTAGGATGTTTCTATATTTTATTATGAATGAAGCCACATGAATGAACTAAATGTCATTGTGGTAGGATAGAGCAAATCTTTGAAGAAGATATCAGAAGATGTAAAGAATATGGATTGTTACGATTAACATAGTAAAAATGACCATCCTATTGAAAAAATCTACAGATTTAACCCAATTTCCATCAAAATTCCAACACAATCATTTACAGACATAGAAAGAATAATTCTTAACTTCATATAGGAAAACATAATACCCAGAATAGCTCAAAACAATCCTGAATAATAAAAGAACTGCTGGAAATATCAGCATCTCTGATTTTAAGTTGTACTACAGAGCTATAGTAATAAAACTATATGATATTGGCATTAAAACAGATATACTGATCAATGGAATCAAACTTAAGAACCCGACATAAATTCACAGACCTATGTATACCTGGCTTTTAATAAAGAAGCCAGAAATACATCCTGAAAAAGAGATAGTATCTTCAAGAAATGGTGCTGGTTTAAGTGGGTGTCCATATTATCATGTTGAAGAATGCACACAGATCCATATCTATCATTCTGGACAAAACTCAACTCCAAGTGGACCAAATACCTCAACATAGAACCAGACACACTGAAACTTATATAAGTGAAACACTTTGGCACAGGAAACAACTTTCTCAACAGAACACTGATAGTGCAGAGACTTAGATCAAAAATTAATAAATGGTACCTGATGAAACTTAAAAGCTTCTGTAAGGCAAAAGACACTGTCAATAAGACAAACCAGCAGCCTACAAAATGGGAAAAGATTTTCCCGAACTCCACACCCAATGGAGGGCTAATATCAAAAATATATAGAGAACGTAAGTAACTAGACATCAACAAACCAAATATTCCAATTTAAAAGTGGGGTAGAGATCTAAGGAGAGAATTTTTAATAGAAGAATCTCAAGTAGCTGAAAAACACTTAAATGTTGAACATCCTTAGCAATCAGGAGAATGCAAACAAAACGACTTTGAAATTTCATTTTACTCCTGGGAGAGTAGTTAAGATCGATAATAACACAAGTGACAGCTTTTGCTGGTGAAGATGTGGGGCAAAGGAAATGCTCCTACTTTGTGATGAGAGTAAAAACTTGTACAGCCACTATGAAAATCAATATAGTCATTCCTCAGATAACTGGGACTCACTCATTCTACCTCAAGACCCATTTTTTTTTAATTTCTGAAACAATCCTATATTAGATCAACTTATCCCAACTTTATATTTATTTTCATTTTTATTAAAAATATTGTATTCTCTTGTTGGAAATTATATAGAACATTTCAAAGATGCCTAGATTTAGCTATTTATATTTACAACCAAATTATATTTGCAAGTATTTATAAGTCACTGGTTCTGTCCCTTTTATTTTTAACTACATAACTCTTAATTTAATTGAAATTTGTGAATAGGTAATAAATAGATGATAGATGAAGCTATTTTTAAGATTAAGAGACTGTGTCTACTTTAATTCTCTCACATATAATAATTAACATTTTGATTAGATTTTATGTAAATAAAAGCAGTGGAAACAAGGCTTTAATTCTTTGGTATGTAGAAATTTTAGTCTGTGTGGAAACTAAACTTTTATTTTTAATTGGAATATGATCTGTAAATTCCAATATTTTACTTTACTTTTAATGTGAGAGGTGAATCAATAGAACATTAACTGCCACAAGTTATGCTATGTTAATTCAAAGAAGATTTTGTCATAGAAAGAGATGGGGGTCAAAAGATAATCCATTCAAATGTCAGATATGCTAGAACATCTGTGAGGAAAAGGACAAGTGATATTTCTTTTTGACATTATATTAGGTAGAAATGAATTCTGGTAAGGAAATTGTAATAATTTTACATTGGATACCGATTTTATCTCTTCACATAATCTTTTAAGTTATTTATTTTTGCTACATGATAAGCAGATAAATTCTAGCTAAATTTTTATTGCTTAAGACTTATACATCTGTAGGCTAAGGAGATGATAAGTGTGAAGGATTCTCTTACCTACCAGGAAAGAACTGATGAATGAAAAGATAAAGTATATACAGTTGGAACAAGGTGGTTTGGTAGGGAAGAGTAATTTGATTGGAGCTTATATTTCAGTTTATTTATTAATTCAGTGAATCCATAACAGTGTATCAAAATATGATAATGTCACTGTACTAATTGGAACACTTTAGGGATACTACAGATCTAATCCAATAATTTAACAGGATGTGTACAAATTTCTCAGGCAAGTTGCCTGCTTGGTGGACTGACCAGTCTCACTACAATGCTTGTGATAGCAAGACAGTAGGCAGGTGTCTTTTCAAGTGATGTATCTTGACAGAGGGATCAACTCTTCCTTCATGTCTATAGTAGCTATGCCAGGTATGGCAATGTTCTGAGAATAGTAGATTGTACATGGACTAGTAGTTCCCTAACCTCAGGAAAAACTTGTTTAGAGAGCTAGTTAAGAACAAGATAGGAAGGTTATAGCAATGATTAAGTTATATTTTGGTCTTGACTTTCTTAGTGCACTTCCAGGGTCAGGTAAAAAAACTGTTTCTGATGTTTGACTTTTAATTCTATGGTAATTTCTAATCACATGTACAAACCAGTGTATAATTTAAGGTTTGAGACAGAAAATGATCACTTCTTTTTGTCTGATCTATAATTACCTTTGACATACTTCTGTATTGATTAGTGACAATTTTAAAATTAATGGATCTGAGAGAATATTTTAAGCATTTCTTGTGATTATTGGAATGCCAGTATCCCAAAGCACTCTTAAACAACTGGACCCATTAAACTGCAGTATTAGATGCGCTATTTTTTTTCAGAGAGAAATTAATCTTCAAATAGTATTTCGTGGTACTGTGCTTTAAAAAACCAAGCAAAAATAGTAATTGTTCAATGTTTTTCTAGGACATCAGAAGCTATAAGCATCATAGGTCTTTCTGAAAAGAAAAAAATTGACATACATTTTGAAGGTTACCTTTTAGCATAAGTATTATTAAATCTTAATTTCAGCCATATGCACATTAAAGTTTGCAGAAATTAAAGCAATTTTGTTGTAAAAATTTATAAGAAATACACCTTGTTATCAGAAGCTGTTCATTCATTCCCAGATGCTCAGACCTGAAATAATCACACAGAAACTTTATTATTTGTAATATTGTTGTGCCAATAGGTAGAGCATGAGACTCCTAATCAGGTTAATCAGATTCAGGTCCCACATTGAACGTCAATCTGTAGTCAAAGGCTGTTCATGTGTTCGCAGCCGCTCAGACCTGAAATAATCAAACAGAACCTATATTATTTGTAATACGATTTGGCCAATAGCTTAAGTGTATTTATAGCTAGCTTTTATATACCAAACTAACCCATCTCTATTAATCAGTACATCACCAAGAGGTCGTGGCCTAGGGATAAAGTTTGGGTGGGCACCGGTGGAGGTGTCTGTCTCCTGCAGGGTCTACGTGGCTTCTCATTGCCTCCTCCTTCTTTCTCACAGCATTCAGTTTAGTTTTCCTGCCTAGATCAACTCTGCCCTATCACAGGCAAAAGATGCTTCTTTATTCATTAACCAATAAAAGAAACATATACAGAAGAACTTCCCACATCAACACCTTATTTTCATCAATTCAAAAATGTTTTGATTTTTAACTTATTAGTAATAATATAGTGGCTTTTATAGATACTTTTGACTGATTGCTATTGTGTTAGTAAGGATAACTATTGCTGTGCTGAAACACCATGGCCAAAACAACTTGGGGAGAAAAGGGTTTATATCGTTTACTCTTTGACAAAATAGCTTATTATGAAAGGAAGTCAGGACAGGGACTAAAGCATGGCAGGAACCTGTAGGCAGAAGCTAATGTAGAGGCCATGGAGGAGTGTTGCTTAATAGCTTGTTCCACATTGGTGTGCTAGGCCTTCTTTTTTATACAAGCTTGAGCCACATGCCCTGGGATGGTCCCGCCCTCAATGAACTGAGGCATCCCATATCAATCTCTAATTAAGAAATGTTGTACTTTCTTGCCCTCAGTCCAATCTAATAGAGTCATTTTTCTCAATCAAGGGTATGTATCTCCTATCCAAGGAGTCTAGTTTGTGTTAAGTTGACATAAATGAGCCTATGCAGTTATATAATATTCCTGTAATTTCCTCAATTTAACACATTAATATTTATTAAAATTATGAGCAGGAAATATACATAAACCTTCCATCTAACTTCTTGGAGTTCTGTCAGTTTCAACTATGATCTCATACACACATTTCGCTAGCTTAAATCCTGTCTTTTATCCAATACACATTTCTTGCTTGTCACCATTTTTGTATCATTCATTTCTTTCCATTTGTGTCTTATAAATATCAGAATAGTTTAATGCATGCTGTGACAAGAAAGATATTCAAAATATGAAATTCAGAACACTATACATGTTGTACTATCACATGCTGTAGTTTCCACATGGGATGGTTGGTGTTTAAGTTCACTGAATCACTTAGAACTCAAGTGAGATAGAAGCAACACTGGTGATTTAATTTTGATTATTAAGTAATTTGATTTCTCCATTTTGGGGGATGAATTTACAGTTACGGAAAATCCCATATAGGTGTTTCAGAGATTTTGTCAGAAATTAGCAAATCACTCCCACTGTGTTTGAGAAACATATCCTTACTTTCATTGATTGGGATGCTAGAAGAGCTCAGGTGCTGGGGGAATGAGACATTTGATGAACATAACTGTCTTCGTCACCTCCATGCTTCCCTTTATTATGCCAGCAACTGAATTTCTGTGTTGGAAGAGGAGAATAATTTTCTGGAAATTAATTTCTTTTTTGCTGCATCTCTGCTTACATGTTCACAAATTGTATGCCCCTTGATTCTCTACTGGGTTATTGAAATACTCTCCTGGTAATTACATGTAGTTGTGAAAACTTCTTATTGCCTGTTGTAAAACTTTACTATTCTTATTGAACATCTCCTAGCCCTCTTAAATATGGAGGGAATAAAAACCTCAAATCATACGTTAATATAAATGTTTAAAATGTGACCTTATTCTGAAGGTTGGAAAACACTTTTATTGCTGACTTTTGTCTCTTGTGTCTATACCTCAGATGTGTTTGGGCAAATTTAAAATCCTCCATAAATGTATAAGTAGAATCAAAGAAATATCAAACACTGGGGCTGGCTTTCCTTTATCTATACTACACACCAAGTGTAGTTGATCACAATTCTTCCTGCCTGTAACATGGTTTTCTGTTATTATAAGCCTTTACAGTGTGCTGAGAAGGAGAATCAATGAATTCAGGCAAGAAGCAAGTAGGGATTTAGATAATAGAAGTTTGGTAGTGGGTTGTTTATATTTAAAAAGACTTGCTACTGAATTTTTGCATATGCCTTTCAGTGATGCCCCTGATAAAAGATGACCAGAAATAACTTGCTTCTTAAGTTTGAGTCATAAAGGATCCAGGAATTGTGTTATGCCTTGAAAGCATGCTGTGCATTAAAGAGTAAGAGAAGAAGCTTAAATGTCTGCATCTAAGTTTTACTTCAAATAAATAACCTCTGTGATATGAGAAAGAAGTGGGGAGAGGAGAATGGCAGGTTTGCTTGTCTGCTGAGGCCCCCCCCAACTGAAAAACAGCAAGACGTGAGGCAACATTTCTAGTATCTGTTCTTCTCTCTTTTTTTATTTACTTTTTTGGGGTGGAGGGTTTGATTTTATTGAGCTATACATTTTTCTTTACTCCCCTCTCTGCCACTTCCCCTTCAACCATCTCCCATAGTCCCCATGCTTCCAATTTACTCAGAAGATCTTCTCTTTTTCTACTACCCATGTAGATTAGATCCATGTATATCTCTCTTAGAGCCCTCATTGTTGTCTAGGTTCTCTGGGATTGTGATTTGTAGGCTGGTTTTCTTTATTTTATGTTTTAATACCACCTATGAGTGAGTACATATGATAATTATCTTTCTGAGTCTGGCTTACCTCACTCAATATGATGTTTTATAGCTCCATCAATTTGCCTGCAAATTTTAAGATATCGTTATTTTTTTCTGCTGTGTAGTACTCCATTGTGTAAATGTACCACATTTTCCTTATCCATTCTTCATTCAAGGGGCATTTAGGTTGTTTCCATGTTCTGGCTATAACAAACAAAGCTGCTATGAATATAGCTGAGCACGTGTCCTTTTGGCACGATTGAGCATCCTTTGGATATATACCCAAAAGTAGTATTACTGGGTCATGAGGAAGGTTGCTTCTTATTTTTTCTGAGAAATCACCATATTGATGTCCAAAGTGGATGTAACAGCTTGCACTCCCACCAGCAATGTAGGAGTGTTCCCCTTTCCCCACAACCTCTCCAGCATAAGTTGTCATTAGTGTGTTTGATCTTGGCCATTCTTACAGGTGTAAGATGGAATCTCAGAGTTGTTTTGATTTGCATTTGCACTTTTCTCAGGAGAAAAAGTGCCATTTATTAATTCAGAAAATGGAAAGATTTCCAATGTTCTTGAGTTGGTAGAATTAACATAGTAAAAATGGCAATCTTACCAAAAGCAACCTACAGATTCAAGGCAAAGCCTATCAAAATCCCAGCAAAATTCTTCACAGACCTTAAAACCAAAACCATCCTGTACGAGAAAAGAACTCCCAGAGGCATCACAATTCCTGACTTCAAACTCTACTACAGAGCTACAGTACTGAAAACAGTCTGGTATTGACATAAAAACAGACAGGAGAATCAACAGAACTGAATTGAAGACCCAGATATTAATCCACACACCTTCAAACACTTGATTTTTGACAAAGAAGCAAAAAATATCAAAAGAAATAAAAGCATATTTAACAAATGGTGCTTGCATAACTGGATATCAACATGCAGCAAAAAGAAAATAGACCCATATCTTTCACCATGCACAAAATTCAAGTCCAAATGGATCAAAGGCCTAAACATGAGGCCAGAAACACTGAACCTCATAGAAGAGAAAGTAGAAAGTACACTTGAACGCATTGGCACAGGAGAGCACTTCTTAAATATAACCCCAGTAACACAGACACTGAGAGAAACAATTAAAACATAGGACCTCATGAAATCAGGCCTGGATATGGACACCTTGCTAAATACCTGGTGCTAGTAAAGTCATGTATATTTGAAGAGAGCTTGCAATTCCCACTTTACTAAACCAGGAGAATTCATAACCATATTCTAAACATTTATCCTTATGATCTCATTTTTTTTGTTTGTTGGGCAAAGGGTCTGTCAACCTTCTTTATCTTCTCAAAAAAAAAAAAAAAAAAAAAAAACAACCAACTCTTAAAATTGCTGAGCCTTTACTCACTTTTTTTTTCTTTTTTTTTCTTTTTTTTTTTTTTTTTTTTTTGAGACAGGGTTTCTCTGTGGTTTTGGAGCCTGTCCTGGAACTAGCTCTTGTAGACCAGGCTGGTCTTGAACTCACAGAGATCCGCCTGCCTCTGCCTCCCAAGTGCTGGGATTAAAGGGGTGCGCCACCACCGCCCGGCAAAATTGCTGAGCCTTAATATTGTTTCTATTTCACTAATTTCTGCTCTGATTTTTTTCTTCCTATCATCAAGAGGATTTGAATTTGATTTGTTCCTGTTTTTCCAATTCTTTGATATGTATTATTAAGTAATTTATAGGGTTGCTTTCATTGTGTCCCAGCTTTTTTGTGTATTTTCCATTTTCATTTTTCCCAGAAAATATTATTTCTTGATTTCTTCCTTGAAAGAAGAAATAATTTACTAATAAGCTGTTTAATCTCCATGTGTTTGCTATTGATTAAAAATTTGTATAGTGTTTATTTTAAGTTTTATTGCATTGTGTGTAAAATATGAGTGATATCAATATTTTGAATGTGTGAAGATTTGTTTTGAATCTCAATATATGGTGTTATAAAAAGAATCTTCTGTATGCTGATGAGTTGAATGCATAATCATTATGTATGGGTAGAATATTCTTTAGATATCCTTCAAACTTATTTGATATGTGATATCATTTCCTTCTGAAGTGTCTTTGTTACTTTTGTCTATACTGTTTATTAGAGAAAATGAGGTATGAATTTACCTTCTGTTAGTTGATTGATTTTAATCAGTATCTTTAAATATATTAATAAATAGGGCATATTTTATGAAATGGGTTGCACCAGATTTTGGTGCATATATGTCTAGAATACTAAGGTGTTCCTGGTTGATTGTTCTGTTGATCATAATGAAGTGTCCTTTTGCATCTCTTTCAATTCATTTTAGTTTAAATTCTATTTTATCAGATATTTAGATAAGAATACTTGATGATTCTTGGTTTGATTTGAATGGAATATTTTATTTATCTTTTTTTCACTAAGGCTGTGACTATCTTCAAAGCAAAGATGTGTTTCTTGTAACCACCAGATGGATTTTATTTTTGATTCATTCCATCAGTCTGTGTCTTTAGATTAGAGCATTGAGGCCATTGATATTTAAAGTTCTTTAATTGCAGTCAGGTGGTGCTGCTGTTTGTTTTTTTTCAGTGACACTTTGTATTTTAATGATATGGTTTGGTAATTTTTTTCACAGTCTCAATGTTCATTACTCTCTGCAGTCTAAAGTATAGCTTCCTGTATAAAGTTTTGTTTTAGTTTATGGGGTAGAAATTTGCCTGAGACTTGCTTCAGCAGAGGTTCAGATCCCAAAGTGGATGTGAGGAGTTAGCAACGGGGGAGGAGGAGACGAACATGATCCGATGGTGAGCCAGGATGGCAGGCCATGTGTTTATTGAAAAAAGAATACACCTTTGGTACTCTACTGTTGCATATAGGATTAAATGGGAGAAAGGAGGCATGTGAGCTGGGCTGTGAGCTGGACTGTGACTTGAGATCAGGAGTTGAGGAAGCTAGCATTGAACTTGACAAGTTAGTAGGCACCCCAGTCATATATTAATTAAAGGTCCAGAAGTTCCTTTTGCCAGAGTTAAGAATGCCTCCCTTTTTAGCAAGCAAGAAATTTTTTCAAACACCTGAAAGAATGAAGACTTTTGTCTAAATGCCTGACTTTGGGAAAAGGACTTTCTTGGGAATTCAGACACTTCATTATAAAATATTGCAGTTTCTTGTATAACTGTTTAAAATACCTAAAGCTCAAAAGTGAGAAAAGATGAGGCTAGACAAATATTACTTCGAACTGGAGTAGTCCTGAGAAATTTACAAATCTTGATTATTAAATACACCTTATTTTTCAAGCAGGTGTTAAATATCTAAATTTCTAAGCAGCTTGATGTTAACTTGTATAGGAGTAGGCAGAGTTACCACACTACATTGTTCCATGCTGTTGGGGATTTTTTTTCCAAAGACTTTCTTTGTTTAGAGAGGTTGCATTGTATACATTTCATTCTTCAAAGCCTGTCCAAATTTCCCAAATGTAAAGTCATAAAAGTGAGAAACATTAAAAGTGGAAGTGAAACGATGTTGGGGACTTGTGGCCACAGTAAAAATGCTAGAACTTTTTGAAGCAGCAATGGTTGTCATGAGGTCCACACAAGAAATTGCTTTATGTTATGCCCAGATTGCAGGGACCCCCCAAAAAGTCACCACAGAGACCAAATCCCATATGTAAAAGCAAAGAGCCTTAATACAAGTTCAAACTTGAACTGTCCATATGTCTAATGCATTGGTATAATCAGAGTCTCAAGCTCAGTTGGGGTGGAGTTTTTAATCATAGAAGTGGTTGTAGTGAGAGATTTTTTTTTTTTTTTTTTTTTTTTTTTTTTTTTTTTTTTTTTTTTTTTTGGTTTTTCGAGACAGGGTTTCTCTGTGGCTTTGGAGCCTGTCCTGGAACTAGCTCTTGTAGACCAGGCTGGTCTCGAACTCACAGAGATTCACCTGCCTCTGCCTCCCAAGTGCTGGGATTAAAGGCGTGCGCCACCACCGCCCGGCATAGTGAGAGATTTCTAAGCTTCCCTGGGTCCTACAATTTAAACTGTTTATGTCATGGAGATTTTGTCTTTCTCCTTCAATATTGCTGATAATTGCTGGATATATCAGTTTAGGTTGGCTGTCACAGTCATTTAGGGTTTGGAATACCTTCCTTTAGGCTTTTCAGACTTTCAAAGTTTTCATTGAATATTTAGCTGTTATTCTGGTGGGATTTTAATTTTTTGCAACTTGTGTGATTTCTATTGTAGTTTTTAATATACTTTATGTTTGGTCAGAGTCTCTGATTCTCACAAACACAGTCTGAGAAGCTCCATTTCTGTCTCTCCCACTCCAACCCCTGCCCACTCATATAGTCTCCAAACAACAACAAAAAGAGACACCAAAAAAATTTAGTTCTTCATTCTTCGAGGACTATTGCAACTTCCTTCATTGATTCTGTTAGCTGCCCATGTCCCTGCCTGTAGGCAGAGACTGCTTGTTCATTTCCAGGTCTCCCAGACCTAAAACAATCACACAGAAACTATACTAATTAAACCACTGCTTGGCCTATTAGCTCAGGCTTCTATTAACTAGCTCTTACAACTTAAATTAACCCGTTTCCTTTTTTTTTGTATTTTACCACGAGGCTCATGTTTTACTGGTAAGGTTCTGGGGTATCTGTCTCCTTCAATAGCTACATGGCATCTCTTTGACTCCACCTACTCTCTCTCGATATATCAGTTTAGATTTTCTGCTTGGCTTTATTCTTTCTTGCCATAAGCCCAAAGAAGCTTCTTTATTAACCAATGGTAATAAAACATATTCAAAGTTTACAGAAGGTAATCCCACATTTCCTGCCTAAGTGCTTTTGACCACACTTGGGCACAAATTCAGCTTGTGTTAGACATATTATTACTCATTCCCGTACAACCTGTAAAATTTCTCTGCTTTCATTTGGGCATGTAACTTCTCTGGACTTGATCTCTGGGTCTTGGAGAGGGAGCTGTTTTGCTAAATATACCTATTGTTATACATTTTCAGTTTTGCTTGAACTGGCTTACTTGTCAGTTGAGAAACTTATTACTTTCTTTGTTATATAAACTGTTTTAATTATAATACGCTTTATTTTATCTTTATAATTTTCTTTTCTGTTATTGTCTATTTGATGTTATGCATGATTCTTGCATTAATATGGATGTGTCTTTCCTTAATGTGTGGAAGTTTCCTTCTATAATGTTATTGGGAACCTGATCTGTGCCATTTACCTAAGACTTTGCTGTCTTATCTACTTCAAAAATTTGAAGGTTTTGTCACTTCAGGTTGTCCTATATTTTCTCTATGTTCCTTCTCAGGGTTATTTTTTTTTAATTTTTCTTATCCTTCCATATTTTGTCTAGATCTATCTTTGCATCTTGATATTCTATTTTCTGCTTGATACAGTCTATTTGTAAATCTTTCTGTTGAATTTTCTAGCTGAGATAGTATGTTATTCAATTTCATCTTAATTTCAGCTTGAATCCACTTCAACATTTCTATATACTATTGAGTTCTATTACCAAAAGGATTGTTTTCATCAAGTTCATCAGCCTTTCGTTTGCTTTCTTGGGTATCACTCAGGTATTTATTCTCTTTAAGTTTTTTCTCTTTAATTCATTGAGATATTTCCCTATGTCTTTTTTAAATTTTGAATTCTTTGATAAAGTTGATGATTATTCTTTTAAATCTTCTGTTTTCAGATTAATCAAGGCAATTATCACATAAATATTTATTGGTGAGATTTTCAGAGAAATACTACCTTAAACTTTCATACTATTGTGTTTTGGTGATTTAATTTGGGTGTGTGGGCTTCTTTTTTAGTTCTGCATCTATGATGGACAGAGAAGGATGGGATAGGAGAGGGGATATGCAGGTTGATTTGGGCCTAAACGTTGGATATTGCTTAGGAAGACTAAAGTCAGATAAACACTGGGGAATGTGCTGTTGTGCAAAATGTGTGTCCTTTTCTAATCCTTGGTTACAGGTTAGAACTGGAGCTTGGGGAAAATGCATGGAATCGAGAATCAGTCACACTGACTGGATAAACCCTGGAGAGGGTAGTGTAGGAGATGCTGATTAAAGAAATTGTAGGGGATTATCAGCAGGATATGTGGATCAGTCACAAGTAGGTCAGGTCCTGGAAGAAACTTAGAAGTTGGTTGCAGCTTAAGCATGTTGTACCATATTAGACCAGGGCTTTGGGTATAAGAGCTGGGTTACATCTTTGAAGTTAAGAGGATACGTGGAGGCAGCATCAGAAAGACTTACCCAGCTGGACAATGATGCTAGAAATGGTTTTCATCTTATGGAGCAAGGGTAACTTTAATGGAAATTATGGAACAGGAAGGCTTAAAGTGGGGTGACAGATGGAGGGCAGAATAGAGGAGGGAATAGTAGAATTAATAACACTAACCATTTTTAAATGTCATAAGGAAACCAAACATTTCATATATGAAATGTATATTAATATATGTTTATATATGAAATATATAAGATAGATGGATAGGTAGATAGATATATGATAGATAGATAGATAGATAGATAGATAGATAGATAGATAGATAGATAATAGAGTTATTCTAAGACGGTGATTATATCCTCACTAGACACCTAGCCTAGACATCCCAGGCTAATAAATAAAAGACAAGAGCCAAGAACTCTTCTAGAATTATTGGTCAATGGGGACCATAGACCCTCAAACACTCAAACATTGCAGGCTTTCATAGATGGGTATCTTCCATAACTTGATGGTATGTACTACTTATCCTCCAGAACATGGTGGTATGTAATCTACTGCTGAAGATGGGACATATTTGAATTATAGAACTTTCACATATGAAGCTGATTCTGACCCAGAATGATCTTCTGTACTGACTAGCTTCCACAGGGCTAGACGTTTCTTTGCATGTTACTGGAGGAGAAACGCAGCCACCGTATTCACCAGCTATGAACTATGAGCTATAATAATGACTGGCCTGACGAGCCAAGCCATTTTGTGGCATAAACACCATCGGATCTGCCTTTTAAATTTTAGGATAAGGGCCTGCTTTATAATTCAAGGTAGTCCAAAACTCAAAATATGCTTCTATCTGTGCTGGAACTTATAAATTCCTGCACCACCATACCCAGTGCAAACATGCCATCTTTAAAATGCTGTAAATGGTGTTTCAACATCTTTGTGTCCCCTCAGTAAGATGAAAGGTCTTTTACAATCTTTTTAGGTATCCAGTATTAACTGGAAACATAAACCAGATAAAGGTATAATAAAAATAAAATTATAGCTTGATCTTTCTGATGAGTATACCCATAATAATTAAACATAGTTCAGTTCTTCCAGTTTCTGGGTATGAAACTATTAAAACCAATTTAACAATTCTATTTATATATAAGATTCTTATAATCATAAAAACTAGGGCTATTGGCAAAACCAGTTACTTAAATATTCATATATTTATGAGTTAGCCCTAGAAAAAAAGTAATTTTATAATTTTAAAAATGCCAAATATTCAACTAACTCTATATAACTGGATTCAATACATCAACCACCATGTGAACATGTTTAGAAATAGTTATAATTCATATTTAATTTTATAATAACAAAAAATAAGCATTGAAGAAACTCTTTTGGCTAAAACCATGAAAAGTTTGCTTGAGCAGTATGACATGGCTTTCTCTAAGACGACGGGAGGCATAGGTTAGGTTGATCAATTTCAGCACTGCTCTCATGGTTGTCTGCATATTTATTTTGTCTTTGTACATCTCTTTGACGACTTAATAGTCAAAGTGTTTAGTTTACTGATTATAATAGTGGTCAGTAAAAAGCATAAAATACTTTTCTTTCAGGAGACATAATCTTACAGTAGGGAAGTGTGGAATAATGTTTATATAAGTGAGCCTTATTTATTCTAAGTATTTTTCACCACAATAAATGTTTTGGGTGTGAAAATATTTTACAATATTTCTAAAGGTGATCAAATTTAAATGGTACATTCTTATTAAATCTTCACCAGAAATTGATTACAAATATTAATAACACCCATAAATTAATATCTAATTAAATAGTTCTGCTTCATTTCATATAAATTTCTTTATGGTATGAAAATTTTAAATACTAACGTGGGTTCAATTACTAATATATAGTTGTATAAAAATGTATCTGTTTCATAACTTTATACTTTAATTTCTTGAATTACAAATGAAAAAAAATCTTTTTATTTTTCTTCCTGGGTGTCTGTTTATTTAAACTAAAAGTCAAGATATAGACAATGACATGTAAGACAATTACTATTTTTATCACATTATTGCATTTAAAGAAACATATTATTTAAACAAATTTCTTTAGAAAAATGTATCTGAAATATTATACATAAATTACTAGCAGAGATATAAAACTAAGATGAAGAAAACCCTCCAATATTACACTTCACAGCTAAAATGTATTTCCCATTGTTCTGTTCTTTTCTTGCTCCTTCATGTTAATTCTATCATATCATTTTCTTACAACCATCTTGTCTGTGCTTTGAAAGCTTACAATTTGATGTTACATTAACATAAAAATAGAGTATCTGGAAAACGTTGTAGATAGCATTGTTATGATAAAGAATATAATTAAATTTCAAAAAATCAGCTACTGCTTATATAGTTAATACAAATGACAATACACTGCATTAAATGGACCACTAAACTTATTCATATGTTTTAAATAACATCTAAAAGGTTGGAGGAGTAAAATCAGAAAACATATGTCCAAACATTCTGCAAACTATAGAGATTGTAATTATCATGGAGGATAATCAGAACTTGGCTCAGGAAGGATCTAATTCTGAGAAATGGAACAGATATAAACATTCTGCCTTTAACAGTGAAGTTGGTCATACTTAGGACAGTGAATACAAACAGTTGGAGGGAAGCTACTATAATCTGTAATGAGTCTAATGGTGTTCCAAACAGGCACAGAAGCTATGGTATTGTTTTAGCACTCCTTCATCTTATGAAAAATTTCTCCAAAAGATGTTCTATCACTTTAGAAATTTATTGCACATGTTGTTTTCTTCATCTTAAATTTGCTGGCGGCCCCATGCCTGTTCCTATGTTTAACCAGCTGCAACACTGCACACATTTAATTTAACTGTCTTGTGATCTGAGTATTATAGAGAGTCAAGTGATGAAATCATCTTACTTCTGAGTTGATATTCATTTCTTCCCTACTTTCTACACAACTGTGACAAGACTTCACCAACGTATTTTACACTGCATTTTATGCTGCATAGCCATGGAAATTGAAATTAATTTTGACTTCCTAGCTGATAAAAATGATCAAGGAGTTAATATAAAAGTTTCAACTTAGGATTTATGATCATAAAGAAAATTCTTGAAACTTAATATTTGTTCAAAGTCATCTTGTGTTCCAGTAATGTTTTTTGTGTAAAATTTTTGTAATAGCTCTTGTAAATTAGTTTATGTAATTATTTTAACTCAGTTAGTGGACTTTGAGCTGTGTCATGGGATCTATTTTTCTTTGTATTCCTACTGTTTGATCTAGTGAATGACATCCAATGATACTTATCAGTGCTTAGCAAATATCAAATAAATTAAAAATAAAACTCTCTATAAAAATAAACTATGTACTTCATTTTTATTAAAAAACTATTAGAAATTTAAAAATATAATTTATGCAATGACATTCAAGTTGTCTAGTTCTAAAACAGTTATGGTAATTTTAAATTGTGTATGTCTCATTTAATCAGCCACAGTACAACTCAGAGAAAGTAATTGAAACTGAAACTGATAAGTCTAAAATTTAAAGAAGTAGATAACCATTTTCTACAATATATATATAAATATATATAAACAAATTAAGTATTCATATATATATAGTTTTATTATACATTAGTATTAGATCATACCAATTTAACTTAAATACACATGTAGAAAAATCATGGAGTTTCGTATTTTGTTTGTTTGTGGGGAGAACTGCCCTGTCATTCCTTAAAATAGCAGATACAATAAGCAACAGAATTGGCAACCTTGATGCTTTTTTGAGACAGAAGTCCTTCCTATAGATGATGGAAATAGAAAATGGCAATGTTGAATTGTTTGAATGAAATTTTTATCTTGATTATATTTAACTTCTTGATGGATAAATATCATTGATCTGTTTGATTATGAGAAAAGCCTTTAAGGGTTGAGACACTTCTACAGTCTAAAGGGAAAAATGGAAAAAATGGGGAGAAGAGAAAGGGGGAAGGGACAACACCGAAGCTGCTTCGTAGAGTCTCCAGAGATTGTATTATCTTATATTTACTTAAAATTGCACACAGTACATAGAAGTTTAGGTTTATACAAACATATGCTAAAACAGAGAATTATAGGATAATGAAGAGAGATTAAAAAAATTATGTCACTTGAGCTGATATGAATACATGTAACCATAGTAATTGAATGTGGCCATCAATTGAAACTAAGTGGGATAACATGTAAAGGGTTGGACATATTGAAAAGATTAGAGGAAGACAAGGATGGAGGGAAGTGATAAACTTATATTTTGATTAAATTAAAATATTTATTAAAATATTTCAGGCTCTAATCTAATAAAGATCTAATATTTTTCATTATTATTACTATGCCTTTTGTCTTTACATAGTGACTAAAACTATCTACCTGCTTTTACAAAGAAAATTACTAAGCAACGCCTTGAACTCTTGAAAATTTACCAAAATATCTTATTATTTCTACTCTCTGATACAAATATCTAAGAAACTAAAAGGAAAATTAATTTTCAAAGAAAATTTCAAATGTATTACTTGAGTTTGATCAAGTCTCATTATAAAAAATAATATCAATATTCTCTGTGTAGACTGCTGAGAATAAAAACGAAAAAACAGTGTTACTGAAGACAATAAAGCAGCATAATTAAGGTCAAACAAAACAAATACATTACACCAAATAATTGTGTTATACAACTCTCTGTGTTTTCAAGTACAGCAACAAAGAAAAGTAACTTTAAAAATGGATTTAATAGTGTAGTAGTGGGAGCGGCGGGGCTGCTTCTCGCCACCTGGCTAGCTTTACCCGAAATAATTACACACAAACTGTATTCTTTTAAACACTGCCTGGCCCATTAGCTCTAGCCTCCTACTGGCTAGCTCTCACATCTTGCTTTAACCCATTTCTAATAATGTGTGTAGCCCCCACGAGGTGTGGCTTACCAGGAAAGATCTTAACCTGCGTCTGTCTGGAGTGGGAGAATCATGGCGACTGCTTGAATGGGCTTCTTTCTCCCAGAATTCTGTTCGGTCTACTCCGCCTACCTAATTTTCTGTCCTATTAAAGGGCCAAGGCAGTCTCATTATTTAACCAATGAAATTAACACAAAACAGAAGATTCTCCCCCATCATAATAGGAAGGGAACTACTATGAACTTAATTTAGCTTCCTTTCTTTTTGGCCTAAAGCTCTTTCTACAATTGGAGCCCATACTCATGTTCAAGGGTCCCAGTAATTGTTCCTTGCCACCCCTTTCAGTCATTCCATCTAGCCATATCCATTCTGATGCCCTGAATAAAGTAAACTATTGCATCTGATGTTAATCTGTTTCATACTTAGGCTCCACTCTTTAGGACTTTAAAGTGAATATGAACACAGAGTTAATGAAGACTATAAAAACAAAAAATGGTGTATGAAATAATGCTATAATTTAAGGCATGAAAGTAGAATATAACAAAGAAACAGAATTGATAGAGGAAAGTCAAACTGAAGTAAAACTGGAAATGAAAAACATAGAAAGTGAAAAAACCTGAGAGATAAACCTCACAAGCAGAATGAAAGATATGAAAGACAGAACTTTATGAATTCAAGACAAAGTAAAGAAGTTTAGAGCTCAGTCAAATAAAATGTGAAATCCAAAAGAATTCAAAGCACAAAACATTTCATAGGAAATCTGCAATACTATGAAGATACAAAAACTATAATTAATAAATACTATTAGATAGATAGATAGATAGATAGATAGATAGATAGATAGATAGATAGATAGAAACCCAAATCAAAGAAATGGAATATTTTTTAATAAGTAAATTTAGGAAAACTCTCCAATCCAAAGAAAGAGATGCCTATCAAGGTATAAGAGGAATATAGAACACAAAACAGAGAGAACCAGAAAAGAATCTCCCCACAATGTGGGATTATCTAAACACTAAATGTACAGAATTAAATTTATTTAAAACTATAAGAAAAAAAGTTTAAGTTACATGTAAAGTCATGCTCATTAGACTAACTGACTCATCAGTGGAGATTCTGAAAATCAGATGGACCTACATGGATGTTTTACAGAGTCTGAGAATCCACAGAATCTAGCCAAGGCTAGTACAACAGGCAATACGATCACTCACAATAAGCAGGTAGAAATAAACAAATTTAAGTACTTTCTGTCTTTCAAGCAAACTCTACAGAAGACACTAGAAGAAAGACTTCAGTCTGTAGAGGAGGTTAATTAGGCCCAAGGTGCCACAAAGTAAAAACAACTCCAAACTAGTTAATCAAAGTGGTATGGGACCAAACCACATCTAATTAATAGGAATTTATGAACACTTCTCATTAACATCAATCAGTATTAATAGTCTCAATTCCCCAGTTAAAAATAACAGAATAACAGATTGGATTAGAAAACAAGATCCATCTTTTAGTTACATCCAAGAAATCACTTTACCAATGAGGAAAGATATCACCATGGGGTAAAAGAAAGGGAAAGGTTATTACAAGGAAATGGAACCAAGAGAAAGCATGTATAGCCATTTTAATATATGATAAGATAGATTTCAAACCAAAACCAATCAGATAAAGTAGATAGACATTAAAGGAAAAATCCACTAAGAGGATTTTTACACATTTTTGCAGGAAACACAGAGGCACACATTTGCATATTCTGACCACCTGTCAGGATGCCATTGAGCTATCTTAATTTCAAAAGAACCAAGCAATCACCTCCCGAGTTAGGACCTTGCAGCTCTGTCAATCTTCACACTCTCTGACCATCAGACAAGGTGGAAATGGGCCTGCATTTTTCGGCCTCCACAGGCACCAAATTTTCTAAATACAATGTCGCAGCTAATATCGAATATTGACCCTAACACAGATGTAGTAGATAACTTCAATACCTGACCAAATAGATTTGTGATCCAGACACCAGTTTTCCAGAGTTACATAACATCATAAATCAAACAGCCCAAACAGCGTTGAAAGAACACTCCACTCAAACACTAAAGAATGTTCTTTCGTAACAGCAGTCCCTGGAACTTTATCCAAAATAGGCCTCATATTAGTCACAAAACAAGTATCAAGAGATATAGGAAATAGGAATAATGGCCTGCAGCCTACCTGGCCATCACAAATGAAAACTGTGTATCAATAACAATTAAAATGGTAGAAAGTATAAAAATCCATGGAAACTGAATAATTCAATACTAAATGTAAATTGGATCAAGACAGAGTTTTTTCAATGTACATAAATCAATGAACATAATCCAATACAACAAATACAATAAAAGACAAAAACCATATAAGCATCTCATTAGATGTATAAAAAGCCTATGACAAAATCCAATACCCCCTTATGATAAAGTTGCTGGAAAGGCAAGATATGCAAGACATATACTTCAAAATAACAAAGTCAATTTACAGCAAGCCGATAGCCACCATCATATGAAACAGAGGGAAATAAAATCATTTGTACTAAAATCAGGAAACTATGCAAGAATATCCACTCTTTCTACACATATTCAATATAGTACTTGAAATCTTCACATAATAAGAAAACCAAAAGCATTCAAGGGGATACAAATAGGAAAGGAGGAAATAAAATTATCTTATTTGTAGATGATATGATTTTTGACATAAAAGGCCCTAATGATTCAACCATGAAATATCTACACTGGCTAGACACCTTCAGCAAAGCACTAGGATTCGAAGCTAACATACAAAAATTAGTATCCTACAGAAGACAAATAGTATCATTGATCATTCATCCTTTATACTCCACCAACGCTTAAGCATGCATGGGCAGCCCGTTTCGGGAAGTTGTCCAGTTGTTCATATTCTAAACAGTGCTAGATACTTGTGTTATTGTCATACCCAAGGTACCACAGTATTCTTTTTTTGCTGTCTATCCAGAGTTTAGTGGGCTTCCTCTTCGCTTTATCCCGTGCACTCCTCCAAGCAGTGCTATGTTTGGGTATCTGCCATCATTAATTCCCATAACATGGCCAAAGTATCTGAAGTGCCATTGCCATATCCTGTAGTTTACTTCCTTCTGTATATGAAAATGTTTATTAATGTCATAATTACACAACCTATCTCTTCATACGATGCCTAGAATTCTTCGTGGTAGTTGTTTCCTCAATGGCAAGACTGGAAACTGCCAGCAAGGTCCTCTGGAAGCCTGGGTAATTAAGATGTGGGTGGAAAGAGGTCCAGCTGATAGGCTAAAGGCTACCACATGAAGAAGACACCTGGTCAGTTGTCCTCATAAACTCAGACCATGAAAACCCAATCCCAGAGCTAGCGTGGTAGAAACAGGAGTGATATGGCTAGGTGGAGAGAGGAAGATAAGGCAGGAGGAGACAGGAGCTCAGAGTCTAAGTATACAGTCTGAGGTTTCATAGAGACAGGATTGCTCCTTCAGTCTGGATCATTGGTAGAGGTAAGAACTCTCTAGTGACTGGCTGCTCTGTTTCTCTGATCTCTCAGCTTTCATCCCATCATATCTGACTTCAGGTTTTTATTATTAAGACCAATTAGAATTCGTGCTACTTAAAGGAGTGAGCCACCACTACCCAGCAAAAGCAAAAAATTTTAAAAGACGGGTTTTTTGTTTTGTTTTGTTTGTTTGTTTTTTGCTTCTAATTATAATCCTAGGGTGTTCGACAATCTAGACATTGAAAGAGTTCTCATTTAAATAACAGAAATAGCTGTGATAATAAATACCTTGGCAGAAATTTTCACTATTGAACTGAAGGTCATTTTCTGATTTGAAATAAAGTGCAACATTAAACTACAGAAGACTGATAACCAAGTCATGCCATTAAGTTTGAAGTGAAATGTTTTATTGGAAATATGTCTCTAAAAGGAAGAAAAAAATAGAAGTAAAGAGAGGCTGGAGAAATGGCTCAGCAGTCAAGAGAGCTCACTCTTCCACAGAAGATCTGGGTTTGGTACCTAATACCCTCATGGTGGCTCACAATGATTTGTAAATTTAGTTTCAGAAAACCTGCTCACCTCGTCTGTCTTTTGTAGGCACCAGATGTACAGGTGTTACATATATATGCATTCAAACACCTAAACATTCATATACAATAAGTCATCAGACACACACACATACACACACAAATATATACATAAACTTAATGTCCAGATTTAATCTTGTGGGATAATATACATAATTACTACTTTATTATTAATATTCAAAAGTATAAAATATTTTAAAAACTGAATTCTAGAAGAAACTAAAATATTTCTAATCATATACTACCATTTAGTCATCAATAGAGGATTTGAAAATTATTGTTTTAAAAAAACATATTTTAGTCAGGAGATGGCACATGCCTTTTATTCCAGCATTTGGGATGTAGATCTCTGTGAGTTCAAGCCTATGTTGGACTTGAAAGAGAGTTTCAGGTCAGAAATTGTTTCACAGGATACCTTGTGTTACACAAATAAAATATATGCTTAATATGATGCCATTATTTGAAAAAACGGATTTTAAAAAATAATAATTCTGAATTCAGGCAAAGAATATGATTATGTTTATGTTATCATCCTGAATACATACTAAAAATTAAAATACATTAAGTGGCAAATGCATTATTGAAATATTTTTGCTATCTAAATACTTATCACTGCCAACAGGCAAGATGAAGCATGAAATTATAACAAAGCAACATAATGCAGAAAATAAATAGATGAAGTTGGAACACCACTATATTCTAAAAAATATTTCTCCATAAGTCTTAGAAACAACAATTTAGTACAATATTAAAGCATTTGTTTAGGAAAAAAGGTGAATTATCATTAATTATAAATAAAGAACAATTATTTGGAGTCCTGAATTCTAAGACAATGAATAGAAGAGCTAAATATGAAATGAGAGACATTAGTAGTAAGTTCAAATTAGAATGAAATGAATTTAAATAATATGGCATTTGAATCTACATCTTAACTGACAGACAGTTATCAAAATATCAAAAATATGAAATCACTAATTAATTAAAGCCAAAGTTAGTTTTATTCAGAAATGCATAAATGGAAATTTTATCTTGATTCCTTCTAATTATTCCTATGATTAATCCTGCTTTCCAATTTGTAATTTATATACTTAAAAGTTTTAATCTTAAAGTGAGTTTTTACCTGCTCTTAACTTCAGCTGTTTAACATACTCATGGCACGGAGACCTGATATTAAAGCAGTATTCTGAACACAAGCCTTCTTCTCCATGCTGGAATCCGTGTCACATGGGCAGAAATAGACATTAGGTCCACACGACAGAAAGCCATTAATGGCAAAACTGAGATCAGCAGTTCTAGGTTTATATCACAAAGACAAATTCAGCCGTATAACTAAGCCACATAAACTTTAATGAGCAGAATGCTTCGGGCTTATCCAATTTGTGGCATTTTATAGCCTCAGTCATATATGTTAATATACGCCATAAAAACAAATGCCTCTGAAAGTGGCTAAAAGAGAGGTAGGGGCACGGTTGTTTTATATTCAAATTCTGTAGGAAAGAAAAGTCAGTGGTAGAAATCGGACACTTTCTTGGTATGTTTTCTAACTTCTGAATGGACTCTTCACTCATTGATTAGGAATCTGTAGAAAAACAAAATTACCTTACTTGCAAGGGTTGGTAGCAAAATTGGTATACAAATTCCATTTGTTGCAGCAGCAACATGTCAAGGCATTCATTTTACGGGTGGCAAAGTGAGCGGAATCAAATTGCTGAACTTAAGGACAAGGCCAGCTTCGCTTAGGAAATCATAATGACGTGAGCAGAGACAGGTGCTGAGAGCAAAGTGCATGCAATGTGTGGTCAGCTTCCCCACTCCTCTCCAGATCCCCTCACACTGTAATATGTGTGTGGCAGAGTGCCACTCAAGCCAACAGCATTGTTCAGCTGCCTTGAATATCAAGTAAAGAATGTGATGCTTGGCGAGGCAGGCTACTCCCACAAGTATTTGGCTGCATATCTCCAATAAAAGTGTTTCTGATAGCTTGCAGTGGAAAACAAAGTAAATAATGAATAAAGAGCCGGTTATTTCCAAAGAACACACAACTGCTTATGCTGCAAAATTTTCAAACAGGGGCAGTGATATTTGATTACGTTCTATCAGTGCTTTGGGCAGATGGATAATATGGACATGATAGCCCACAACCATAGGATGGCATGCAGACAGACCACATAAAAGCAAGTTCGAATTCTGGCTTTGGATGCATATATGTATGTGATAAACTCAGAGAGGAAATAAGGCACATTTCTGGAATTTTGTCAAAATCCTATTGCTTTAAAAATGTTATTTGAATATATGTGTTTTTCTTTCTTGCCTCCTGTTTTTCAGCCTTATCAGTTGAACCATGAGTCAATACTTTAGACAATGCCAAATTCTTATTTTTCTCTAGCCTTTGTTTTTGCATAGAGGAAGCAAACTATTGGACCTGTGGGTTTGATAAAAGGCTTTCAGGGGAGTCTGTCCTTTTGCCATTGAGACTTACATTGCCCTCCACAATTATGTGAGACCATACTGGCAGAAAATGTGTGACACAAGTCATGTGTGGACTACCTGTCGGCCTCACCTAACTAGAGCATTGTGGAATCTCAGTAGAGAAGGCTGAAATTGATTTCTTTGTAGAAAGTTGTTGGTGTTTTGATTTAGGTTGCTTTGAATTTATAAATTGCTTTGGTAGAAAGAACAACAGGCAGCTAATGATTGCTGGAGGAAAGTCAGCCTCTCCCAGAAATGAGCCCCCTGTACTAGTTGCCCAATGAAGAGTGGTTAGCCTGGAAACCATATACATACCAGCAGCAAAAACAAACTCAGCAAGCTGTATTTTATATATTTCTGCATGAATATTCATGTACATATGTCTATATATATAACAAATATACATATATAAAAACCAATAAAAAGTGGTTATCAACTTGAGAGTTGGGGGCCTTGGGAGGGATTTCAGGGTAGATACTGAGAAAGGTTGGATGAAAGAAAAAACAGAGGGAAAGTGGTGCATTCTATTTTAGTTTTTAATCAAATTAAAAGTAAATTAAATCATGTAAAATTAAACAAAAATAAATAAATTAAAAAGGAACAACTGCAATCTCATTTTATTCCCATCAGCCCAGTGGATAATTGTCTAGACATTACTAAGAGAGAAAATAGAGGTGATATTTTAATGTTGGAGAGTGAAAAAGGAGTTTGACATCTGCATAATTCATAATTCACTCAAGGAGTCTTGACAAATATGAATAGCTCAGAACTCAGAGTCCACTAAGTATCAAAGCAGGATTGAGAGATGGGTTTAGGCTGTTGTTGCTTTAGATACTGAGAAACTCCAACAAGACTGATGGGCCATACACCTGTCTTCTGGATCATTTGAGGCGCAATCGCAGCCTGCCCATATAATCTCTCATTCAGAGTACACCACAAAGCCCGAGTTCTTGTGAGGCAGGTAACAGAGAAACATAATAATGTTTGTAGGAAGCCAAGGCACTTTTGAAAAATATATCAGCATAAAGTCTCTATGAAACAAAAGAGAGGGGGCAACATCAAATCAAATAAAAATAAATTTTATAAAGATAAATAATTATAATACATACTAAAGCATGAATTCATTTATGAATTGTGTATTCAAGGCCATGGAAATCAGGAGAAAGAATTTTACTCCAATATAATAAACAAACAGAAAAAGAGAAAGAAGATGAAGAGGAGGATGAGTAAGGGGAATTCAACTTAAAGCTCAGTGGTAGAGCATGTGTTCTGCATGTAGGAGGTCCAACCGTAGATTCCTGCATCCACAAAACCTGCCACCTAAGGGGAGATATTTTGAAGGCAGAGGTGTCTATTTGGGAAACAACTGAATCAAGATGTCAAAATATACACAAATTAGGCAGATTCACAAACTAATTAAACATATTTTTTTAGAATTAAATTTAAAATTATTCAACATGAGGAAACATCAAGAGTTGACATCAATTGAGCACCAGAATTCAGAAGCATTTTAAATAAAAATGGACATAGACAGGAAGAGCTGAACATTCCTCAGCATTTCATAAAGCTAGCTTCCTTGATGCAAGCAGACTGAACTTAGAGAAGAAATATGTCACAGTGATATCTGGATTCCCTTCTCTCACACTGAAAGCTAGATGGCAGTAGGATAACTTCTGTGAGGTGTTGGGAAAACTGTGACTCATCATATAATATAATCACACAATTAGCCAAGGTCACTAGCTTGAGGGAAAAACTGGAGGTATGTAGATACACTGTCATTAGACTCTGTTAACAGCAAGACACATTAGCGAAAATTCTTATGGACAAGGTATAAAGAAAGAAGGAATGAATCAGAGTACTCATCTGAGGGTAAGAAAGAGAAAAATAAATCTTTGAACATTCAATCTACGTGTCTGGTGTTAGATGTCCAAAAGTTATAAGGATACAAGCACACTACGTTTCCCTACTAAACATACCCTAGAAGTGTGGTGGTGATGGATAAAATGCCAACTTTTCATTAGTCTCATTAAAAACAGGGCAGAGAAAGTAAAAGGAACCAGAATTCTTTACACACACTTATATGTGTTAAAGAAAACATTTAATAAAAGTTATTATAAGTGTAAAGTGTAAATACTTAAGATATTAATAACAATGGTGTACGAGGTCCTTTTGTTTATGTGTTGCTTTCATTGGTTAATCAATAAAGAAACTGTTTGGCCTGATAGGGTAGAACTTAGGTAAGCAGAGAAGACAGAACTGAATTCTGGGAGGAAGAAGGCAGGGAGAGAGCTGCCATGGACCTGCCAGGTCAGACATGCTAAATCTTTCCCGGTAAGCCACAACCTTGTGGTGAACACAGATTAATAGAAATGGGTTAAATCAAGATGTGAGAGTTAGCCAATAGAGGCTGGAGCTAATGGTTAGGCAGTGATTTAATTAATACAGTTTCTGTGTGGTTATTTCAGGTGTAAGCTAGCTAAGCAGCCAGGATGAATATAGGGGCCCCTTCTCCTTGTAACAATGCTTATGAGAAATACATGAAGTAGAAAGTAGAGGTGCTTGAAGTAATCTGATGAGGAGAAAACTAGTACATTCACATGTAACAGAGAAATAAGTATTTTTGTATGATTGCTAGCAAAATATGTAAACTTAGTAAGGAATTGAAAAATTAAGATTTTCTACTCTAAAATGCTTAATAGCAAATTTTATCAAGCAAAATAAAATACATAACCTCTACAAAATTATTAGTTAAGTTCTGCTATCAATAAGGTGCAACACAGAATTACCTTTGTGAGTTTCAGAGGGGTATTGCTTTGATCACAACAGTTGTGGGTGTGCCTGCGAGACAATTTCAAAATTTCTGAATGATGTGGGAAGGAACCGTCTATTGTGAGCAGTGAGATCCCTATCTAGGTGGGCCTGGGCTAGGTAAGAAATGTAGATGATTAAACCAGTAGGAGCAAGCCAGTAGTCAGGTTTCCTAAATGGTTTCTGCTTTAATATTCTGCCTTAAATGCCTATCTTTGCTTCTCTTGTTGATGTACTGCAATTTGTAAGCTAAAATAAGCACTTCCCTCCTCAAATTGCTTTTGTTCAGAGCAACAAGAAGTGAACCAATTCATGGGGAAATTAAAGGAATGAAATAATACAAGAAAACTTCACTATTAATGAGAACAATAGCAGATGTATGTAAAGGCAATATGTGCTATCAATAGACACAATCCAAACCAAAACAATTAATGAACACAGACAATTAAGAGATGGTCATACTTTGTAGTGCTCAGACATAAACAGAATGTCCTTATGAAACCCCTTCTCTTGAGGTTCAAAGAGCTAGGCAAAAGAGGAAGCCGGAAGATTGTAATACTCTCAAGTGCTGGATAACTCTAAGAAATCATCGACTCCCATCATCCCTCAGGCACAGTTAGACTGATACACATAAAAGCTTAGGAAAAATGACAGCATGTACAAGATCTGTACAAAATCGAAGCAGACCTACCCCTAACTGAGATGTTATTTGAAATTGGAAAGGGAAAATCAGCTTTCTTAAATAGAGTATGACCACACCAGGGCTGGCCCCATACCCAGGAGAAGGTAGCCAGCACAAAATGGGTACCAGGTGTGTGTGTCACTTTGTTTTGGTAATTTTTGTTTCACTGTTTTTATTTATTTATTTATTTATTTAGCCTTTTCAACATGAAGTTGAATGAGAAAGAAGTTGGAGAGGGTCTTGGAGGAGTTGCTGGAGGGGAAAGAATAAGATCAAAATGTATCGTATATTTTTAAAATAAAAATATAATCATATATTAATAGGAGTAGTTGATCAACACAAACAGGAATACATGTTCTTTTTGAGTTTATGTTTTGCTTTGGTTTTATTCTATATTTTTTGTCTTATTAGTTTTTTGTTTGTTTTAATTTTTATTTATTGTTTGTGTTTTTGAGAGAGAAAGAGAAAAAACATGAACTTGGGTTGGTAAGGAATGGGGAGGAGGTAATGATGAGGTGGGGAGGTAATGAGGGAATTTAGGGAAGGGTAAGAATATAATCAAAATATATTGTATGTAAAAATATTTAATATAAATTTTAAAGATAAAATATAAACCAGTAACATTATGACAAAATAATATCTATTACAATTAGGTACAAAATTATAAATATGACAAATGTTTTACATAGCCCAATATAATCCATTATTTCTAAACCAACGTATTTTTAAAGATAAATATCAGCTCACCAGCAGGTCATCTAAAAGGCTACTCAAGACTTCAAGTGAAAATACTGAGATAAGCAGTGATATGCTTCTTAACTAAAAGGCGATACCAAATTCCAGTAACAATATACAACAGCACTGGTGAGCAAGTAAGGAGATTTAAACTAATACTAAGTGACAGAAATGCCTGTTATCACTACCAAACTGTCACTGCGTTACCATTTTATCAAGTGAAGTTTTATCAATAGATATATACAGGCACTAAGTACTCAGATAGGCATAACTCTCATGTGATCCCACAACAGGACAAATAACTACAGGAAACTGACTGCTGAAAAAGAACCAGCTTCTTACAGTGATGAACCCTCTAACTGGTCAGGAAAGACAAAGTAGTCAGCACAGAAATCATATACATACAATCCAAACGAAACAGAGTCAATTGGCTACATGTGTGTATTTAAGGGTATGTATATATGTATTTTTATACATATATGTATGGGTATGTATATATGAATTTTAAAAATCACATATATAAGATATATTTATATATGTCACAAAATGTGCCACGTTAGGGTGCCATATGTCATAAATTACACTTTTGGGGTGACTTTGCTGCAATCCAAGCCACAGTGGGTTTGTATGTTCCAGGGTAGAGGCATGAGGATTAGAAGAATTAGATAGGAGAAGCAGAGATAAGAAAGAATCACAGAGACATAATATAGTATCAGGAGGGCAATTCAGGCATATTACATACTGAGTTCTGAGTCCACCTGTGTTTAATTTTTCATACGCACACACACACAATGAAAAACTCTTAAATACAAATTTCAAAAATAAAATATAAACCAGCAGAATTATAATGAAAACATATCTATTACAAATAGATGCAAGATTATATAAATATATATACACTCAAAATACACATAACATATACCAAGTATACAATATTTATGCAAAATATATATCTATATAATTGTGTATAACTATATATAATATATAATATATAGAGAGAGATTGTATAGATAGACAGGCAGACAAATAGATACAGATTAGATAGATAGATAGATAGATAGATAGATAGATAGATAGATAGACAGACAGACAGACAGATAGATAGATGTGTATATATATGCATATATGTAACAGTAACATTCAAATAATAAGAGGCCACAAGTTTGATAGGGAATCAGGGCCAGGCCACGGGAGACTTTGGAAGAGGAAAGAGGAAGGGAGGGAGTGATTTAATTATATTTTAATTTTAAAAATTAAAAATAAAATCAGGAAAATAAATGCTAGAAATTAAAGACATGAAACTGTTATGTGTTGATATTATATTGTCATATTTTTAAAACCCTCAAATCCCTTACAAATTCTTTTTAATAGAAAAGAAATAGCCAAAAACAATTTCCTCCAGTACCATGTATACAGTTGTTTTTTTTTTTAATTAACTGATTTTTTTCTCTAGACTACTAATAGGTGTCCAGAAATATAAATCATTAGTATATAAAAGATAAATATGAAATATAGACAGGACACTAGAGAGACTGTTCAGGGTGAAGAGCACTGACTGTTCTCCTAAAGGACTAAGGTTTGATTCCAACATGTTCAGGGGGTCTCACACAAGGATCTGTACCTCCAGTACTGGGGATCTAGAATCTTCTGTCCTCCATACTTACCTGGTACAAACATGGTGCACAAACGTACATGAAGATAAACATGTATAGGACACAAAATAATATTTTAAAAATACAGGCAAAATATCAGTATAAAGAAATACAAAGAGTATTATAACATTTCAGTTTCCATAACATACATGTTTATGAAGGCAATTGTAATTTAAATCCCAATAGGGTTTTGTTGTTGTTGTTGTTGTTTGTTGTGTTTATTTGTTTGTGTCTTTTAGCTTTTTGAGACAAGATTGTTTTGTGGAGCCCTAGTTGTTCTAGAACTTGCTCTGGTTTAGAACTCACAGAGATCTGCTTGTCTCTTCCTCCCAAGTACTGGGATTAAAGACTTGTCCCACCACCACCCAGAGAAGTAGTGTTTTTAATGTCAATATTCATAGTTTGATTTCACACTTAATATGGAAGAATAAATACTGAGACTACCTTAAAAGTGTATTAATAAAATGAATATTTTACAGAAGCAATATTTACAGGAACAATAAAAGACACTTTAATAAAAGATATTTTTTACTAATGCAATTTATAAGTAAATCTTAGTTTTAAGAGTATTTAATATTATCTCTGACTTAATAAATAATACTTGCATAATTGATTACTCATCTATTACAATTTTCGATAATTATATAGATTCCCCAATTCCCACATTATATAGAATAATAACTAAATTAATGTAATGATCATTTAAAAATTATAGTAGAATATGTGGTTGTTGGTTTACATACAAGGTTGTATACACAGACACCTATCATAGTTTGAAATTATTATAGTGTTGAACAAATCATGAAGGACTCCAATTTTGTTAATAACTCGTTCCTAAATCCATAGTTTTAAAAATATCTCTAGAGAATTATATATTGTCAGATAGAAAAATATGGAACATACACACACACATATATGTGTGCATAGTTGACATGGGGTAAAAGAGAGGAAGATGGGAAAGAATATTAAATGTATCTATTATAGACATATGTAGGACTAACTGACTTGTTTGCATGTTCCTGAGAAGGGGACTTAGGAACGAGGAAAGAAATAGACAAGAGAGAGGATAGAGTCGAGAAGGCTTCCATTGTCTACTAACAGCCTCAAGTTTATTACTCATAGGCCTTAGATACCCCAATCAAAAGGGGAGGCAAAAGACTTCCCTCTATGAAACAAAGAACAAGCAAGCATAATTTCCTCCTTACATCTCAAAAACACGTACTAACCACGATTTAGGTCAAACATCCTGTTGTCTGATCTTTGAGTAGCAAGACATCCAGTGGCCACACCTTCGGTCAAACATCCTGTTATTTGTCCTTAGGAGCAAGAATAGGTTTGAACTCTCTGACCTTATTCAAGATGGAATGGATTCAAAACTGTGAACTCCCACAGACATTTATACATTTATATTGCCAATCTAAAATTTCTGTTTAGAAAATAACAGTAAAATATATTATAAAAGGTGATGATTCTGAATGAGTCTTCAATAAATGCTTTTAATCACTAAAGAAGAATATGATGGAAAATTGATTTTGTGAAAGAATTAATTACATTGCTACATATTAGCACTTCAATAAGTATGCTTGTTTTTAATGAGTACTAATATTTATTGTTACAAAATGCATTGTAGCAATTGATGCCATAGAAGAAAAAAAGAGTAAATTCAGTGTATTTCAAAGAAACTATTGTAAGTTCAAAAGTGATATAATGGTGAAAACAAGAAAGTCATCGAAGTTCTTCAATATGACCCCTATAGCATTTTTCATCTGAAAGTGAATTGTATAACCTATTCTTTCACAATACATTGTAGTCTCTCTAGCTCATTTAGCCTCCCAATTTCCTCATTTGAAAGATATATTTGATTTCAGTCAAGAACTGCGTGTGCTGATTTCTTTCTGGCTTATGACACCAGATGTAACTAAGCTAAAATTCAGGCATATTTGTTTTTCTTTTACAACAAAACACTAGGTTTTTGTTTGTTGTAATAGGAGCGGCAGGCTGCGTCCCCGGCACCAGGCTGCCCACATGGCTAGCTTATGCCCCAAAATAATTACACAGAAACTGTATTCTTTTAAACACTGCCTGGCCCATTAGTTCCGGCCTCTTATTGGCTAGCTCTTACATATTGATCTAACCCATTTCTAATATTCTGTGTAGTACCACGAGCTGGCTTACCAGGGAGGATCTTAACCTGCGTCTGTCTGGAGTGGGAGAATCATGGCGACTCCTCACTCGGCTTCTTTCTCCCAGCATTCTGTCTGTTTGCTCCACCCACCTAAGGGCTGGCCTATAAATGGGCCAAGGCAGTTTCTTTATTAAATGAAAGTAACTTCTCCATCATTTGTTCCATTTGGATTTTCATGACAAAACTATAAAAGTCAGTGCCATTTGTCAATGCTTTATTTTCAGCTTAATTATGACAGAATGTGCAAATGGAATTATATATACATATATAAGTTGACTATTCTGATACATGCATCCACTGTGTGGTCACTGAAATTGATGTCCTTATCATGTCATACAATGTATACTATGTGAGATATGTGTGGTAAGAAACTGTGAGATACATATTAGTAGCAATTTTCATTTACTGCATTTTTCTTATTTGCTACTATTTGTGTGACAAATTTAATAACTTTCCTCTTTCTATATATTCAACCTTTGAAGAGTAACCACATTTTTTCCCACTCAAGCACTCAGCCACTTTCTAGTTTATACAATACATTGAAACAATTTTAAATGGAGGGAGGCATTGTTAAAACAATTTTGCAATATTCAAGGAGTGTTCTGTTCATATTCTAACTAAACTGTAAAGATAGAAAAGCATTAAGATACATATGCCTTTGGTCTCAGAACTCCTATGGGGAAATTGGAGTCATGGGTAAAATAGAAAAATGATTATGACACTCATAATTCCTTTGAAAGATTAAAGCAGAAAGGATACTGTAATGAAATATTATGGTATCTGTGTCAATGAACTTCATTTAGCTTGCATGTTCAGAAATAATGATTACCCCAAGGGGCAAGGAGTATCAAAAGTAATAAAATTACTGAGTAATATCATGAAGATAAACCTGATGTGCCAAGATTAAATAGGAGAACAGGCACTTAACTACAGTTCAAATTTTAACAAGACCTGATTCTTTATCATGAGAAAGATTATGTTTTAAAGTCTGATATTTGAAATATAGTGGTATATAATATAATACTCATTTAATTTACATGATTTTCATGACTCTTGCCTAAATAATGAAATCAATAGTGATCTCTTAAATTAAATTTTACATTTATAACTAATTTTTTAAATAATGCTTTAATCGTATTACTTTAAATCTAATTAAATTCAATTAGTAAAGTTGTATTCATATTCTTGTGTATTTCTGCTTATTTAAGTTAAAATGTTCTTCATAGTCATAAAATTATTTTTATTAAAATTAATTTTATTTAGATTAACTTTCATCAAAAACTCACACAAGAAAAAATTTTGCATTTTTTAAATAATTTTTTTATTTTTGAGATTAAATAAAATTGTTACATCAATGCCTCTTCTCTTTCTTCTCTCCAAACTCTGCCATCTGGCCCTCCTTGCTGTCTTTCAAACCCATAACCTCTTTTTTTCCTATTAATTGCTGTTAAATGCATATATGTATATTTAAATATTTGTTCCTAATTATACTCTTCTAAATTTTTGCAATGTTACTTATATGTATGTTTCAGGGCTGACTGTCTGATATTAGATAATACAATTAAAATGTTTAGAAAAGACATTCTTGCTTGAAAGATGATTTGAACCCAGGGCACTATTCCCTCCTTACATTGAGCTATATATTCATCTCACTGTATTTTTGTCAATTGTATTTTTAATATTTTTATTTATTCTTTGATAATTTTATACAGTATACAATTAGTGCTGTTGCATGTTCATGGGTATAGCATCATGCAGGAAGGCAACCTACCAGGGGCCACACCGTACTGGATGAAAACTGACTTGTAGTTTATTTCAAGGTAGATGCTCACTAATTTCACATGGCTGGCTCTGAGCTAACATTGTTTATAGACTAAGTCTTATTTTCCTACACCCAGCTAAAATATATTTTCCTGTAAGTTCAAAATTAGCCTAATCTATAAATCTCTTTGCAGGCTAGCCTGAAATAGGATAATCTAGTGAGAACCTCTCTCAAGAAATTCACACGAAGAATTTTTATTGGATACTTTAAAAAAATGAAGGTTATTTAATTATTTGGAAATGTTTCACCCAAAGTAACAATTGTAAACAATTTAAAAAAAAATCTGTCAGTTTAGCCTTACATATGTATAGAGTTGTACAAAGTTCTTAGAGTTTTACTTTCAATGAAAAGCAAGTTGAAAGTGCTTTTTAGACTGCCTTTTGAAATACAGTTGAGTTTATCTTCAGCATATTCAATTATAAATCTTTAAAGGCATTAATTTCTTCACATTAGTAATAATGGTTATGAAAATCAATCTCAAAAACACTGTTATATTATTTTTGCTTACATTTAAAAGTGAACAGAAATACCCAAATTAAATAAATAGTTTGCACATTTGTCTTTACCAGTTAAGAATATCTTGGACACTAAAAGCCACTAATTGGAAATACTTCCATTTTGCCTCTTTCTTTACTGTTTTATAACTGTCTGCAATTTAGAATTTTTAAGAAAATAAACATTATTCTTTATGTAATAAAAAACTATTTTTACTGCAAAATCATGAAACAGCATCTAATGTTTGATGAAGGCCAGAATATTTCTCCTATATGCATGCAAATTCCTGTATAATCCCATTGTTTTGTTCATGTTCATGAAAATGCTTGTGAGCATGTTGATGATACTATAGACATGGAATTATTTATATGACTGGGAAATCCTTCCGGGATAAAATGACTTTCAACCATTCCCATTATCTATAAGAGGGGTAGTGGACTTTGCTTGTCTCTCAATTATTAAACAAAGTATTTATTTCAAATTATTGCATTTCCATTAATCTAGAAATTGATATGTATAAAAATCTTTCTTAAAATTATTATTACAACATCTCATAAGTTTAGGCTGTAAATTCTCCTTTGATGGTGTCATGTTTGCCTGAATCCTGTGTAGATTCACAGAGGTGTCTGTTTTTAAGGCCAACTATCTCTTCCAGTCTTTAGAGACTTATAACAGAATATAAATAATTTCTTCTGCTGTGCTGGATTTTGGCTTTATGTGACTGTCCTCAAGGTTAAAAATATGTAGAATTCAAATGGATTTTTCTGTGTGCTCAGTGGGGTTCCTATTTGATGGATCTATTGCCAGGGTCTCATGAAGGTCATGTGTTATTTCTAGCCCCTGAATAGACTGGATTGTCTCTGAGACTTTAACCAGTAAACTGTCACTAGGTTGATATCCATTTTAGAATTTGCAAATAACAGATTGCTGTTGGATGCATTGGTTGTGTAAGTTATGACTAGTTTGGGGAACTCTTCCTGGATCATTTGATGTGCCTTAGTCTTGGATCATAGCTGAAGGTTGCTGCAATAAAGAAAGACATTAACTAAACTGCTATTTGTACTGACTACTCAAAAGACTGCACATAACTCCTCTGAAATTTTGAACATTGCTTTCTCTTAAATAACATCTTGAGTCATGGGTTCTACTAATACTAATATAAGTTTATCCCTTATGAATCAATGAATCACAAACAACCCTCTGGCTCATTCAAATATTAATTTTGTTTCACAGTCAAATTCAAAGATTCAAAGTAGGGAAGAGCATGGCAGCTAGCATCAACAAGGAAGGTTCTTGGTAAGAGATCAACCTTTGACATCTATCGCTGTGAGTAGTTGTTTTGAATTCCTCTCTAGGAATAAGAATAATGAAGTTCTTATAAGATGAATAGCTGAGTGATTGAAATTCTATGAAAATGAATTAGAAGATAGACTAGGAAGAGAATGGAACTGGAGATTAATACATTCATTCAGTGAAATATGTCCACTTAAGAAGAAAATGTTAGACTTAACAATTGTAACAATGGTCTGAATGATAAGAAAATAATACAGAAAACTGTATCTTTCCCAAATCATGTAGTAGAAAAATGACACTGAAAATGTTTCTATGTAGTAAATAAGACATTAACTTGAAAAATATAGGAACTTTAATCTTGCTATAAAATAGTAATCACTCTTAAGTGATTAAATATAATCACTATATTTAAGTATTTAATAATAATTGTAGATTGTTATTTAACATATGGACTACAATGGAAAAATAAATTTTCACTAACAAGATACTGATAATATGAATATGAACTAACTATTTAGTGTATCTATGATAATTTTAATGAAAAACTTCCACTGTAAGCACACATATTTGCACACTAGTTTCCTAGTTAGTTGCACTGTTGGGGAAGATTGTGAAATCTTGCAGGATGAAATATGCCACTGAGAGCAGGTTTTAAAAGTTTACAGTTTTCCTCCACTTCACTTCTGTTTTGCACATACAGTTAAAAATATGATGTCTCAGCTTGCTGATCCTACTGTCGTATTTGTTACTGAGTCACGATAGACACTGATTCCCCTAAAAGAGTAAGCTAAAATAAACTTTCTTCCCTAAGTTGCTTGTGAGAATAATGTTATAACAGAGCAACAGAAAAGCAACTAATGTATTATAAAAACAAACAAACAAAAAACACCAAACAAACAGTGTGCTATTGAGCTACACCATTTGAAGAATTCTGATAAATAAAATCCACAATACAAGTTAATGTGTGGAAGTTATTATCTGTACCAAAAAAAGATGATAAGGCAACAATAACTGCCTTGACTTATTCACCAAACTGTACCCAGGTCAAAAAATTCCATTCCAACATGGGTTTTTCTTCAAATAAAGAAATGGATGTAAAATAAACTATTAAAAACTAGGTAGCACAATTTATGAATTTTGTTCATTACACTATTTAAGAATACTTTTAATTTAAATTACGCAGATATGTGAGAATATATAGATACATATTCTTGTTTTATATAATACATTTATATTTGTGAAATTCTGAAGACTTTTCTCAAGGAAGATAATGGACATATTTTTTCTGAGAATATGAGCAACAAATGTTTTAAAATTTCAGTGTTTCCCAGGACAGCATGATTCAGATCAGTCCCTCTACCATCAGTAGCTCATTTGTTAGATCATGGGCTCACTTAAGCACGCTAACTGTCATAGTCTAGACAATACTTAGCATCCAGATTACAGAAATTGTGCCATTACTTGGTACCTTATATTCTCTTCCTTAAAGTAGGTTTCTGGAGAGTGATAATAAAATTCAGTGATAATAAAACTCATGGCTTTGAGTTAATGTATCCAAAGAGGAAGCATATGATATTTCTTTAATAAAAAGTTTTAAACTCAGTCAGCCTAGATTAGAATCTACTATTATGACTAACTAATTTAACATAACTTTGAGGGACTTTAAGTCATCAGTTAATGTTTATGTTTTTCATTAGAAGAATAAGCATGATAATAATTTTTCATTTTGTTCAGTATGTACACAATCTAGCTAAAATTCACAATAACTCATTGAGTACAATTCCTACTAATAGTACATATACAACATACATATACACATATAATATATATACTATATTATATAATGCACTAATAATTAATAATGTATGTACTAAAATATATAACATACATATGCTAATAATACATATTACCAATCAATAAGTCATCATCAACAATCAAAAAATATTATTTACAATATTTTGACAGAATATTTTATCTAAAATATAACTTAAAATAACAAAGTTAAAAGATGAAGGTAGGTTATTGATAAATAACCTTATAGTAATTCTTAAACTTTTTAAATAATCCAACTATATCTCTTATGAGTGCTTTAGATAGTCATAATATATTCTCAAATTCAAAGCCTTACAATCCATAGCTTTGGTGTTTGTTATTTAATACTAAGTAGGGTGTACTCATGATCAGACACAGAATAGTGCACATCTGCAATTGCTTGTTATAAACACAAGCTGAGAGTCTCTTTGACTGGCAGCATATGTTACAGTGAACACCAATCCGTTATGGTAGTGATTTCATTGTTGAACTTTCTGCAGCAGTATGAACTGTAGCATATTTAATTAAGATGAATGTGCTTTAGTTTATTTAACAAGTCATGATATAATATTTGGCGAATATTTTTATTATATGCCATCTGTGGTGTAGAAAGTTTTTCCAGTAACACACAAAATGCCATTGTTTGGAATAGGCATCTAATTGAGGTTTAATCAGATAGAAATTTTTCATTAATTAAGTGCAATCTGACTACAGAAAACATATTTTTAATATCTAATCGCTATGTTATTATGGGACATGTTTAATTCAAAATGATTTGCATTGTATATGAGATGTAGACATTGTCATGTATACATGCATGCAAAATGGTGAAGTAGAGTGCATTTAAATAGCATTGAAATAAGTGGCATGCATCTACTGAAGAAATCACAAGTGCTATGTGTGGGCCACGCATTATGATACCTGAGACATTTTGACTCTTCTTTGTACTGTCATAAAGTAGGGCATTGTTCTTGTCACAGTCAGGCATAAATTTAAATGTCCCTACTCCCACTGAGGCAAAGAGTTCCATATACACAAATCCAGAAGCAGTGCTAACTACCAAAACAATTGTAAAAATCTTGTGAGATCAAACACAAGCAGATGTTTTGAAAACAAAACAACGTGCTGAAATTTAGATTCTCACAAGAAAATTTGCAGAATGAAGCAGTTGCTCTCTCCATCTTCCTTCATCTCTCAGTTTTCAGATTTCCCCTGCATATCCATTTCATTTTCATTCTGGCTACATGTCACACAGTACTCATTTCGGCAGCATTTCAAAATAATTGAGTATGTGCCATCCCACTTTTATATTTTAGGGTCTCTTTGCAGCCCAAGTTAGCCTCAAACTATTTCCCACCTTTACCTTCCAAAAGCTAGAATGACAGACAGGTGAGCATCACCACATCCAGCTGTGCATTTCCTTTCGGGCAAGGATATCCCCTTTTCCCTGAGAGATGTTTTCATACCTGAGACTATAACAGAAATCTGCTCATAAGACAGGAAAGCTCTTACATGCTAATCTCTTGCATGCTAATCACTTCCACCAATGCATGGTGATTAACTCCCCTTTCTATGCTGGTGCTTTTCCTTCATTATAAAGGAAAATCAAAGGATAAGATCAAGGATTGAATGGCCTCTAGACAGAATCCATCCAAGAGCATATCTTGGAGTAGATACAGCTCATTCTTTTGCCAGGGCACTTGGTGCCTTGTAGACAGCACTAGGTAAAAGGCATCCCTGAGGTTCTTAGAGCTTGTCATCTGATTTCTGTACCACCCTAGGAACCTGAACTGTTCCTTATTTGCCAATTATTATCTACAGTGACTGACATGTTGTAGGAGGCCGCTTGTTTGTTTCCTGGCCACCCAGACTCCCGACATAACCATACAGAAACTGTATTAATTAAATCACTGCTTGGCCTATTAGCTCTACCTTTTTATTGGCTAGGTTTTACATCTTAATTTAACCAATATCCATTAATCTGTGTATTTCCATGTGGTTGTGACTTACCGGCAAGGTTTGGTGTCTATCTCTGGTGGAGGCTTCATGGCTTCTTGTGACTCCACCTCCTTTCTTCCAGACTTCAGTGTAGTTTTCCCTGCTTAGCTCTACCCTATCACAGGCCAAACACACTTTCTTTATTAACCAATGGTACTCACAGCATACAGAGGGGAATCCCACATCACTGACACACTTCATGAGTATAATTTAAATACACTTTTCACTACTTAATATCATCCCAAACTTTATAAGTTGTTTTTTTATCTGTTTATGACAAATTGCTAAAAGTTAGTAATTGATAAATTTGTCTATATGGAGAAGATGAATAAGAATAGAAGAATATTGCTATCCTGTCTCTAATCAATAATCCATTTACCCATGAAATTTACACTATAATAATCTTCAGTTATTATCTAGACACAACAACTAGATGGCTCATACACTTTTTGTGTGTTTTTTGTTTTGTTTCTTCTTGATTATGATATTGTAGATGATTATAAGGCATCATATATCTGAGGCAAACATTATATAATGCACCTGAATTCTGTTTTTAAACCTATTCAATGTTAACACTTCTGCATCCACTTTGATAACTAAATTAGCAAATTTCTCTCTCTGTAATTCAGTTTTACTGAAATCTCTTTATTTACATATAGGCCTTTGGCTATACTTCTTTGCATTCGTTCATGTATGTGTCTCTGTGTTTGTGTATGTGTGTGTGTGTGTTCATGTGTATGGGTTATCTCTCTTGACAATATTATCCACCCTCTCATACTTTTATATCATTTTAAAATTAGGCTATCACTATTTGTCCTTTTTCTTAATTATGCCTGAAAATAAACTCAAAGACTCAAGACAACACAATTTATGCAGTTTTTTTGTTCGCACTGGCATACAGACATGGGCTTTTATTATTAACTGCTCTTTCAGAAAAAAATGCATAGCAATAATCTTTCCTTGAGAAGCATTTTATAATCTTCAGAAGAGAATATAAAACATTATTTGTATTAAAATATTCATTAATTAATTCATAAATAAGATGCTTATTAGGATATATTCCACAAAGAGCAGTATCAAAGAACCCAGTCTGAACACTTGGATTCACAGAGTGTGTTTTGGATTCTAGTGACATTGGCAGACTTTGTACCTGGCACAGTAGCTTTCTCTGCAACATATCAGGCACTTTAGTTAACAATTTCACCCTTGAATTCTTCCAAAGTTTGTGGAAATTCCATCTGCTCACAAGGACATACTTAAATATAAATTCCATATTTTCCTGTGATTTTATACTTTTAAATTGAAGTCTTTACTTTGGTAATTCCTACTTAATTTCTATTAATGGGCAAAATGCTAAAAAACAAATTATAATAGTGTCAGAATTGTAACTTTCAGAAATGACTAACTTTTTCAGCACAAAATACTTCTAATTGAATACCTATAAATATGCTACTATTTATAATTTTGGGAAATTTCAAACAGAGATAAAGCATTATATAGACTTTAGAAGGAAAAAATAACTATTTCTGCAGACAGGAACATACCCACTTATAAAAATATACAAGTTCAAGACATTTATCTATAGACAATGTATAGTATAGGTGCAAAAAAGATATTACTTTAGGAACTTTAATGTCATGAATAAGATGCCTTAAATTTTCATATTTTATTTTATTTTTATTCATGCATATATGTGTGTATCTATATGTATGTTTGCCATATGTCTATGCAGGAGCACACAGAATCCAGAAGAGGGTATCAGATCCCCTGGAGCCATTCGCAGGAGGTTGTGAGCTGCTTGGCAGGTTACTAGGAATGGAACCCTAGTTCTTTGAAAGAGCAAGAAGCACTCTCAAGGCTGTGAGTGATCTCTCCTGCCCAATACTTTACAATTTTAAGTAATATTTTACTTTTTGTTCGATTCTTCTCTAGTCAAACATACATCATTGCTCTTTCACTTATTACACCTAGATATATGCTGTTAGAATTTTAAATAGTTTTATTCCTCTGGATTTTGCTTATAAGTAATCTTTACTGATATTAACTTTAACAATTTTATTTTCCACTCTCCATGCTTTATAAAAATTACTTAATAAGTTGTATTTTGTTTAAAATGTGAATTGAATGAAAGTAGTATTAAATTTTAAAAACAACAAAGTTCTTGAATGTTATTATCACTGGCTTAGAGAGAACTTGTTGGGCAAATCATTCTATAAATATTCTAATTTCATTGTCTTTCACTGTTATTTATTTGCAAATGTATTTCATCCTGCTACATCACCTGTGTCTGATAGTATCACATGTCCTTCACAGTCACTCACTGGATTATTTTAGGTATGCCTGGTACATGTGGAGAATGGTAGAGATAACTTAAAATGGAACTTGTTAGTGAACAATTAGAGCAACCCTGCTTCTTGTGTGCTGAGTGTGCATTATGAACATGTGATAAGTGCACAATACTAGTAGACTAGAAGAAGCATGGCATCCTCTCAGTCCATGGCTGTTTGGAAAGGAGACAAAGAAGTGACTGGAACATACTTTCCTTTCACATTTTTGGACATTTTATTTCATGCATCATTTTCAATCTTCTGTTTCTAGTTATCAAATTCCCTCTGCATATTAGAGCCAGGCAAAGCCAGAAGACTGACAGCTTGCCTCCAGGAATTTATTTTGGTTTATGCAAGTCCCTTGAAATGTTTAACAAGAGTCTGTCACACAAAGCCCAGTTAAATTATTCAAGTCACCAGCTGTGAAATTAGTGTATTTAGTTTAAAGTGCTCAGTTCCCCTAAGAGGCTCTCTCCCTCCACAGGGCTTTCTCTAAAGCATAAACACACCTCAAGATCTAAACCAAAATTGGCTTGGTCAGACCAATATAATGGATATCAAAGGTAGGGTTAATAGGTTGTTAATAAGAATGTGTTTGTTTGTGTCCTGTTCTTTGTCTTGCAACTTCCTTCTTGCTAAAGAACAAAACAACTGAGTCTGTCAAAGACAAAACTCTATAAATATCATTCTATATTTTCTGATGTATTGTCTATCTACATAACCTATTAATTCCTACATTTAAGTTCAGGTCTGCAGACATCTTTCACTTAAGTTGTAACTATGTCTTTCTTCCTTTCTACTATTAAAGATTTGGTCTATTTCTTTCTTGAATTTCTGCAATAGCTCAAGTTTTCTACTTTCAGTACAATTTAAACTATCTTCCAAAGTCTGACTAGTAATGTTTTAAATGACCTCACTAATAATGGCAAATCTGATGTTTTCTTATTATTCCTCAGGTCATTTTGTGTAACATACAAGTTTCTAAATACTTTTCATGATGAGACCTATGTTGAGCCTTAGTCTCAGAGCTTCTTCTTCCATCTTTGAAAAATCCCACAACCTACACAACCTACCAACATTGCTTAGCACAAACTATTCACTTTCCCATGACACTATGATGTGATAGGCTGATTAGAATCAGAGACAGAATGACCAGAGCCAGAAGTTTAGAAGGGCTTTTAAATTATGCCACAGTATTATATCTTAACCTAGGTTACCAGGTCACAGGTCTTCACTGAAAAATATTCTACTGGACATTTCATGTAAAATGACCAGTAATAACACAATAATCATAAAATACCTGTTTAGGGGAAGGCTTCAGATTTGCTTTTAAAGCATCACAATCAATAATGGCAGTGATTGTTGTTCACATCTTTATCCCAGCACTCTGAGGATAAAGACAACTTCAAGGCCAACCTTGACTATCTAGTAAGTTCAAGGCCAGCTTGGGTTGCTTAAGACACATTATCAAAAATTAAATAAAGAATAAATAAATACAACTAACAGAAGATGAAAAAATTAAAAGAAGCTACTCAAGTTATCGTAAAAGGAATTACTATTTTATTATCAAATAGATCAAGGATTATTCACTGATTTATTGACTCTGTTGGGTATTTCTGATATTTAAAGCTTCAAGTTCTTTATATATTATAGATTTCAATCTCCTATCATGTAAGTGATTCATGAAGATTATTTCTCATTCTATGTTCTCTTTGTTTTCTCTAGTAATTATTTTCTTTATTGCATAGAGGGATGAATTTCTTCCAATCCCAGTTTTTTTAATTTCTGCTGTTGTTTACTGAGCCTTTGGAGGCCTCTACACAGGTGTGTCTGACATGCTCTTCCAGTGGCGATTTGCACTTATTTATACCTATTTTTTTAAAAAACCACACAAATGAAAGGCAATAGCTTTTTTTCCTTGGTATTTTTTGAATATGTTAATGTAAAGAAAGGAAGCTAGGTGTTCTTCAGTTTACTTCTTGCTCAGCTTAT
Source organism: Chionomys nivalis (assembly GCF_950005125.1). NCBI lineage: Eukaryota > Metazoa > Chordata > Mammalia > Rodentia > Cricetidae > Chionomys > Chionomys nivalis. The sequence goes on from NC_080095.1 coordinate 56,041,934, forward strand.
GCTCTGCTCACCTTCTGCGAAGTTTATAGAACTACACTCTTGTAAGAGAGAGCAACTAAAACTCAGGGATCATACAACTCACTCCCTAACAACTCCAAAGCTGTATACCATTGTCCCCTGATTCTAGAAAACACCCACAATTTGGCTCTGCTGCTTAGCGTCTGATTCTATACAACATATTGATTATGATATACAAATTAACTAACATCTCAAAGAAAGCATAATATTAAGTATTTAACTTTCAAGGGAAGTGTATAGTGTCCTTCTTCTGAAGGACTTCATATGTTCTCTTTGCTATAGAAACTCCCTGTCTTCAGAATATTTTTATTGAGATATTTGAATAGCTGTTTTTCTATAGGAAGCTTTTCTGTCACTCTTGTAGGAAGGAACTGTGCCTGTGTGTGTATTAATTACATTATTTTTGAACAAAAAGACATGAACTCATAATAAATCAGAAAATATTATGTAGCTTCTCTTAACTTTCCTTATATAAACATGTAATTTTGATATTATGATTTCTCTTGATGTGTATTTCACTCTGTTAGACACATCTTGCAAATAAAGCCAGCATTTACAACACCCCATATTCTTAGAGAGTATGTTATTAAAGGTCAATATAAACACACCCCGATGGTAGAAAAATTATTTATTTTAAGCTAAGTTTCTTCCACTGTCTTCCCTGTTGTTTACATTATCCAAGATACAAATAGAACAACAATTCTAATAATTTTCTGAGGTCTTCATTTCAACCAAATACATTATTTCCTTCCTTGATTGAAATGTCCTTGAAATGGGCAATGGATACCTGACAAAGGGAGTTCTAAGCTTTGTGTACTTAAGTCTGGTCCAGAAAGAAAGGAATGCCTTAGTCATGAGCAACAGATTTGAATGGCTGCTCACTAACGAAGCACCAACAGCCAATTACCTGTTCTTTCCAGAATTTAGTAACTAGAAAACAGAATCACTGATGTTGGGGAAGCTAGGAAGACAGAGAAACCCCTGAAAACACCTTAAGCATTGGACGATTGAGGCTTAACTTTGGTTTTGTGTTTGTTTTTATTGTTGATGCTTTTTTTTTTTTTTTTTTTTTTTGTCCAATCATGGACTAGGACTATTATAGTGGAAAAAAATGTACTTGTTTCTGTCATCATTGTATCACAGAGAAAGTAATATACCCTGCTAAGTAATGAAAGGGGAAACAATTCTAATAAGAACATTTGAACCAAAGTCTTATGATCTCAGCAAGAACTTGAAGAGACTGTTTTTTTTATTATTTTTAATTTTTTTTCAAAATATAGGCCATTCCAGTGATTGCCTTTAGATACAATATACTGATCATAAATTTTAGGGTAGCTCATGGGAAAAACTCCCTTCATAACTTTTGTTGTGCAAATAGATAAGTACCCAATACAGCGATATGAGTAGTTGAGAAGAGCATGGTAGTGCTACCTGCAGTGCAGCAGCAGCTGAGGCTAGTCATTTCACACTCACTGTGTGTGGACATCAATATAGCAATACTTATGCACACACAAGCATCCTTCTCTACATCAAAGTACTATTTCTCCCTATGCAGATTCAGATGCCGTTCCTGAGATGAGTAAAATAGAGATTAAACTTAAAAAGCTAAACTAAATTTCCCAGGCTAAAACTCACTCAGGATGTACATAAATGTGAAAAACATAAAGATCTCAAGCCACATTTCTTGACCCAAGTTCATTGCTGCTTCAACTCCAGCATTTTACCTGGCATTTTACTTTTTTACAATTTTCATAAAAATACTCTTTTTCATGTATTATATTTTTTCCTTCTAGCTTGATCTAAATTACTAAATTCCCAGGATGTTTTCCTGGAATGAGTCCAACTCTTTTCACAGCCTGATTTTACTGCAGCAGTTGTTGGGCCTGATGGCCCTGTTGATCTTCAAATAAGTGGAAAGCTGCCATTTCTCATCATCGGGGTTAAGCAAAGACCCAGTGATCCTTGAGGTCTGTCTTAGCTTTTTGTATTTGATGAGATTCATGAAGACTCATAATTATACTCCATAGTTGCTTTGAACTAAAAAGTAAAAGAGGCTCTTGTATTATACAAAACAAAATAAAACAAACAAAGCCCTATTAATTTGTTATAAATAAAAGTACAGTAAACACATAGTGTGACAAACTGCATAAACGTGAAGACAATGATTGCCCTGATGGAAGAACGTTGCTGTATTTGGAAGTGACTTAAAAGTGTCCCAAAAGAAATATATTAGCAATTTGGTCTTCAGTGTGTCAATATCAAGATCTCTATTGGTGGGCTTTAAAAGGAGGTCATTACAGTCCCATATTGGATTTTATAGCTTTCTGAATTACTATATTAACATACTCTTTTGATTCAGATACCACCTACTGTGAGGCATTTCCCAGAGCTGAAATAATTCTGGTGTCAGACCTTGGAACACCCAGAACTACTATCTCAATGCAGTTGATTTTAGAAGTTGTACATTGGGTTGGAGAGGTTATTTAACAGATAAGAACCCCTGCTGCTCTTCCAGAAGACCTGAATTCAATTTTTACCACTTACACTGAGAGTATAATGATTTGTAACTCCAGTTCCAGGTGATCCTACACCCTTTTCTGGATTTTGAGGATATGCCATACAAATAATATACAGGTATACATGCACCCAAAAGACACATAAATTAAAAAAAAAAAATCTTTAAAATAAGCTAACCAGACTCTAATATTTTTTACAGTAACTGTTCAGTACTCTGGAATGGGGTTGTTATTATAATGTCAACTGATGAGCAGGTACCCTTGGGATGGTTAGAGGGTTAGAAGATTTGAGATGAGCTTGTATAAGGTAAACTCAAATAACATACATCACTTTTTCTACCATCTTTCATATACATCATGGCTGAATATTTAAGAAATGTTTCATCTAAATTTTCTATATTTAAGTCTCATAACATTCCCTATAATTTTATATTGCACCTTTAAAAATTTTTTCACTCTCATCTGCATCTTAAGGAAACTGTTGGCTGACCTTATAAGACAGCTCTAATAATAAATACTTGTTAAAAGATAAAAAATGAAAGCATTTGAGAGATGTGAATTTTTTTTTTAAAAAAAAAATAAGGATAACCACACAAACTGAAAGTTATTTTGCATTACACTAGAAAGCTCATATCTACTAAGGCAGAACTTTCCTTTAGCATAAATCAAAATTGAACTAAAGTCACGGATAAGCATGATGGTTTGTAAGAACCAAATGGTTAGTATCTGAATAGCCACATCCTAAGTAAAGCACAGGTTTGAGAAATTCCACAATTCCACAGTCTAACACTAGGAGAAAGCTAACTTCAGAAAGAAGACAAACAGGATTCCCTCACCGGATGCTTCAGGGAAAATCAGCAGGATTCCCTCCACCTGATGCTTCATTCAAAGATAGCAGGACGCCCACCTCCCCTATGACTCATGGGAGATAGCAGGGCTCTCATCTTTCCTACAATTCATGGGAAGATAGTACGATGCCTTACGCCTATGCTTCATGGGAGCAAGAGAGGATGCCTGAACTCTACCACAAGCCATTGTCTTGAGATATATCTCTTAGCCAGCACATTTCTGTTACTAGTGAGTGAGTTCAAGTGGATCCAATTATTGTGGCAATCGTCTGGAAAGCATGACTGTTCCACTTTTATCAGGTTCTAAATATGCCTTCCAGTGAGCAGAACACCAGTGTAACATGAGACTGTCAAAGCACTGAGCTACCAAGGAGATGAACACACAGCACTCTGGACACTAAAGTGAGTATGCTCTTTGTTGTAAGAATTTTCTGAAAAGATCTAAATGTAACTAGCAAATTTCTACTTAACATGGGCAGATGTTGGTTTATTAGTTTTGTCCATTATTTAAACAAATGTTAGAAAAATAATACCAACCGAAAATTATGTGATCTTATAACGTAAGAAAATTATTAAGCATCATGAAATGAACATATTGCTAACAGTTATTTTATATATTTATTTATCTGCTACCTAACAAAGTCTAATGACTTATGAAAATAAAATCTAACATATTGAAAGACTCAGAAAATATAGTCCAGATTTGTAAAGTGAATGCATGGCATAGTCCGGGTTGAGAAACTGCTTCTACGCAGTGTTTCTAATCCTTTGTAACATGGATTCTTTTAAGAATATTTCATTAATTCCTTGAGAATTCTATACAATGTATTTTGATCATATGCATGCTCTCCCTAGCTACCTCTAGATCCATCCCCATCTCTCACCTGCTTCAACTTCATGCTCTCATTCTGTGAAAAACAAACCCAAATCAAACAAATAAACAAAACCATAAAATCCATTTTAGGTTATTCAATGACTCTTGGGTGAAGAAAGTGGTCCCATAGTGTATTTGAAATATTAGGGATAACAGAATAATAATAATAATAATAATAGTAATAATAATAATAATAATAAATAACTGACTCCCACATTCTCTTCAGCTGTCAAATTCCAAAAGTTCATCTTCTGGTGAATGGATCTTTGCCCACTCCATGTTGGGATTTGTTTAGCCTGAACTTGCCTAGGTCTCGTGTCAGCTGTCACAAGGACTGGGAGTTCATATGTATAACTGCTTATTTTTGTGTCTGAAAAACACTGAATCCTAAAGTCATTCACCACCCTTAGCAATTAAAAATCTTTTATTAGTGCTTTTTCTATTAATAGTAGTGCATTAGAGGAAGAGATATGATATAGAATTTCGAAGTTACTTATTCTCTATACATTGACCAGTTATGGGTCTGGGAACTGCCATCTAATGTGAAAAGACATTTCTCTAGTGAAACTTAAGAGATGCCCTCATCTATGTGTATAGCATTAAATCAGTAGGAGTCTTTTTCATACTATGCTCACTTTGGAGAGTTAATAGTACTAGGTGCTATCTAGAACCCATGTTCTAGATAAGCACAGGTTTTTGTCCCTGATACTGTTGTCATATATGGGTTCTATCTCATGGTAGAGGCCTTGGATCCAGTCACAAATTGGTTGATTAGGCCCATAACACTCATGTTACCATTACACTAGTGAAAATGTCTTGTCACTGGTCATTATTGGTTGCTTGAAGAAGCTGAGTAAGACTGATGATTGCTTTTCTCATTCCATTGACTGCATCACATGTGTTAGCATTATGGAAGCCAGCCAGGAGAGATGAAGCTTCTAAGCCATTACCAGTTTTATGACTTATCATTAGCAATAGAGTCTTATCGTCAAGTTCTGGAGGCCAACCAAGGGTGATGCAGTAGCCTGTAATGAGCCTGTTATGGTCTAAAGGGTTTCCCTTGACTCAAAATGAGAGAACCCTCACTTTAGCATAATAAAAGTGGGATGGATTGGTCTTCGAGGAAATGTTGATAGTTAATCTTAACTATTGCATATGTTTCCCAGGAAGCAATTTTGATTACACAATTAGGTATGCTCAAATTCATTGTTCGAGTCATGCAAGTCACTTTTTAATTGGCGGCATTGACAATTTTATGCAAATATATCCTGGCCTCTCGTTTAAATGCATAAACTACAGATGGGCTTTACCTCTCACTTATTTCTAAAATTAGTTCAAAATAGTCAATGCTGAGAAACAACTCTTCTTTCTTATAGGAAAAGAAAAATTGCACGATAAGAGAATAGCATTCTTCTGTTCAGCATAATAAAAGGAAATATTTGGCAAAGAAGATTTTTGTAATTTTTGTAAATTTCATCAGACTACCAGATTTCAAACAGCCCCCTAACATTGATGGCAGTAGTGACCCGTAGAGCAGAAATTGTCACTTGAGGTCTAATCTCTTGACCAAAGCTTTATTTACCTCTAAAACCAAAAGAGAGGGGGAAAAAATAAGTCTTTGCCAACAACCATGTTTTATAACTAAGAGAACACAAGAAGTTTAAGGAAGCATGCAGTGGCCTTATCACTTGGAAGCCCAAAGAAAAACCAGTGACTCAGGAGAAAGGCCTTCACCAGAAGTATGTATTACTTCAGAGATTTGTTGCTGAAAATATGTTTTCTAAGTTTTAAGTATATGGCTTATTCTTCTAGGATTATATTTAAGCACAAAATCATCTATGTTTAGTTATAATTAAATATCTGAGTATTTCTGACTCATTTATTTTTATACAACTAGCTAAAATGATTTTGCCTGTTCTGTTTTTGAAAAGTCACTAGATTAGTTCAAAAGCAGCAAAGGTGACAAACCAACTTCATCCATCAGGTTGCTGGTACTGGGACGGTTAATGTTTAAAACCCTTATTACTTCTATTATGGGTGACTGAAAAGTAAGGTAAAGGAACAAGAACAACCTTCTTTTGGTGTTCATTAGGAACTGGATATGTTTTATTGCTCTCATCTCTATGCTGACACAAGTCTTGTTTTCTTTGCTATTGACTGTATAAATTTCTTTGCTCTTTTGTTCATTAATTCGCTGTCCATTGATTAACACCAGAAGGAACAAGACATTGCTCCCCATGGAACTTTCAATAAATAATGAAAACGAGCAGATGACTGTGGTTCATGCTCACCCCAGAGAAGGGAGAAGCTGTCAGTGCATGGAAGTTATATGATTGCTTTTTTTTTTTTTAAATATTTTTCTTTGTGTTGTAGAACCATGGGCTTCTTCTTCTCCACCACAGGGATTCCTAGGCCTTTAACTCTGATACTTTCTTGAGAAACACGAATGGACATGGTTTGGGGAGCCATAGTGATCTTGTCAACTATTTGGGTTGTGAAATACGTGAGAGAAAACACCTGAAGGGTTTAAGCCATTAATGTTGAATGGGCACATATGGATCAGAGGTTTGGGGTTGTGAGTGGTAAACTCGGAGAATGGATTTTTTAAGCTTTCTTTTGTCAGATCAGAATGCTTATCCACCTATCAAACGGTTTGGTAAGACAGTAGTTGATTTCTGTGTGAACACTTTCATATCCATTCATTCTCTAACCATGTCATTCTGCTAATGAAAACTTGAAGCAACAACTGTACAGACTTAATTAGGATATGTCCCATGTTAAACCCAAACTTAATCCATAAACAACCACTCACTACATTTGCATTTCTAAAATGCCAATAGACATTAAATAATAATAGAGTAAATGATAAAAACTATTTTTAGAAATTTCCTTCATTATGTACAAAATATATCCACCACCTCTGGTTGTTTACATGTTTTATTCATGAACACCAAAGCATACTCATAAATTTTCATAATAAGAATCATAAGGTCAAAAAGGTTTCTAGTAACTTTATTTTTAAATAGAACCTTATGCACCCCAGTCTTTCTAAAGGGAAACTGGAACCACTGACTTGTGTGTAGAAAAATTTAAATCAATTGCAATATATGCAAGAACTGCTTTTCCTGCATCTTGCAATTTTGAAGACTAACAGTTATAAACAAAGACATGAACGACACTACATTTCTGTCGCAGTTTTGGTTGAATCAAAATAGCAGCTTATTTCTCACTTTAAAAAATGGCACCTCTAATTTCTATACTGGAGATCTCAGCAAGGCCAGTAGTCACAAAGTAGGACAGCCTAGTGATGTTAGAATGCCCTCTGCATGGACTATCTCAAATGCTGCCCCAAGAACTCTGCTTGTGTTTTTGTCGGAACTTCACAATATTTTTCTTGCAAAATATGAAATTATCTCAGTCTCCATAGTCATTTTCTTGAATTAAGTGGATGAGCATAATATGGGAAGAAGGATGATAAAGTCTGGCTATTTTTCTTAATTTGATAGTCATCCTTTTGGGTTATATGACGTTACAAACAGAACATCACTGTTTCCTTTAGATAAATGACTTAGACTTTTTTCTGAGTTTAAAATTCCATAATGGTTAAATGAAACTAAATTTTTGCAAGTTGCAGAGTTGAGTTCCTGTTCAGAGCAGTTATGCAGCACAGTCTTGCCTTTTCCTCTATGTTCAATATATTACACCTAGCTTCATTCTTCCGCATTCCTTTAAATACAAGTTCACCAAATTTCAGCTATAGTTCTGAACTATATCTCAACTTTTCTTGTCAAGAGAAGATCTTTAATGTTCTTTCACTTCAGCATGGGCATATATTTTAGAAATGACTGAAATAGCCATTTATTCCTTCTTAAAATACTTGTCTCGATTCATGACATTTAAGCAAACAACAACTTATTAAAACAGAAACATGATAAAACTGCCTTTCCATTGAGCATTTATTACATTTGCCCTTTTTTTGGCATTTATCAATAAAAGAGGTTTATGTGATTTGAAAGTTTAAAGTGATAGCTTCATTTCTCAAAATTAAGCAATCACTGAAATCAATGCAAATTGAAATACCCACATATGATGAGAAATTTAAAATGCTGACTGAAAGTGTGTGACCGGGCACCATTCTCTTAATAAAATAAGGATTGTGGCTTATCGGACACAAGACATTTAAGAATGGGTGCATCTGCATTTCACTGATATAATATACGTCTACCTTGAAATGTGTGGCTATCCCTATTACAGTGTCCACCACAAATGGCAATCCCTGTTGCATGACAAAACTCCGTACAGGAAACAAGTATTGGAATCATATAATCTGTATGCTTTTGCTTCCTCAACAAGACACGTTGTAACAGAAGTCCTCTGGTTCTCACTTGCTCATCATATGTATGACGCACAAATTATACCTAGCAGTGCAATCGTCACAGTGCACTAGATACAGCTTGGTTCCTTTCAGTGGCTTACCCAGTCAGTCCTTCTAGAAGACTGTACTTGTTGCTAGCATTCAAAAGCATCACATACTAAGAATATGTTTGCAAATAGCTTAGAGATACCTCTCTGTGACATTTGAGAATTTCAATCTTCATTCTTGGAGCACAGGATATGGAAATTTGAAGTTCTTTTACCTGGGAAGTCATTAATATTCAAAACCCTAATGGGTATTAAGACAAACTGCAGTCTGGGACTAGGGCCATTGTGTCTGAGTTAGCTTACCTTGGATTTTTTTTGTTTGTTACTCCCATAGAAATGTAGAATTTTTTCTTCTCTGAATTTTGAAGAAATTCATACACAAGGAATAGTAGTAAAACAGCTTCAATTAGAAGCTTGAATTTTCATTTTCAGAGAAATTTCTCTTTCCCTCCTTCTTCTCTCCTTTCCCTCTTCCCTCTCTCGCTTTTTTGTCCCTTCTTTCCTTTCTTTTTTCAAAATTGATTAACATTTCAGAGTGGCCAGTAGCCTGTGTGATAGGAACACAGGAGGTTAGCTGCTCCCGGCATTGGCGATCTCTCACACCCATACTTTTCTTTGCTCCAAAGGTATTCCAGGGGAACAGAGGGCATTTTCTTTGTGGCTGTTTTGAGCACATTTTTAAATAGCTTAACCTGATGCTGAAATCCATAAGAATGCCTCAATTTACAGACAAATAAACAGGTTTTTGTTAGGTTTCATCAATATTCAGTTTGGTTTGTGTCTCCCCACAACTATTTCAGTTAATTCAAACTAAAAGACTACCCGGGAATGTTTAATCATACCATAGGGAAAGGTGCAGAGAAAAACGAAAAGGATCTCAGAGTACATGTACAAGAAAAACTGAAGCCGGGCGATGGTGGAGCACGCCTTTAATCCCAGCACTCGGGAGGCAGAGGCAGGCAGATCTCTGTGAGTTCGAGACCAGCCTGGTCTACAAGAGCTAGTTCCAGGACAGGCTCCAAAGCCACAGAGAAACCCTGTCTCGAAAAACCAAAAAAAAAAAAAAAAAATTCACATAGCATTATGAAATAATCATCGACATAAATCTAGAATTGTTAGTTTTGCTTAAAGTGTAGAATTCTTTCCTTAAATCTAGATAATATGCTGAATTAAAATAGAAATTATATATGTTTACTTATTTCTATTATATATCTATCTATATATATATATATAGAGAGAGAGAGAGAGACAGACAGATAGACAGACAGACAGACAGCAGCAAAATCTAAAGAAGGCAGTTCAATGTATAGGGAATATGTTTTAAAAAAATATTAAAAGTCATTATTCCAACCATAACCATGAGTTTTGAATGATTGCCTGAAAGCCACAGGTTTATGATAACTTTTCCAGTCTGTTTATAAAATCATTGAAATTCCTATGTAGTCACAGGTAAAGAATGAGACCCAAAGCTACAGTTAACTATTTTACATATTACATCTATTTTAAGCCTGTTTATATATAATGAAAATCTGTATCATTTAAATTTTTTTGATCTATTTTTACAAACACAAACAAAAACTATGCTCCAAGATTACATAGAATAAAATACTATTACTCAGAGAGCTTGGTAAAAGTTTGAATAAGGAGGAAAAAAAAAGAAAACAAAATTTAGATGAGAACTATTTACTAAGAACACACAAATAAAATAAACCTGTTTTAGAAAACAATTAGTTTGAGAATTCTGAAAACAATAAACAGAATATAGTTTGAGTTTGCAGTAGTTGATCAGTAAGACATTCTATTTTTGCCTTCTGTACATAAAAATATGTAAAAAGGAATGAGGCATAAGTTGTTAAATTTTTGAAATTAAAATCCCTGGCATGTTAATATTCCTCAATCAGGCTTGATTGTCAACAGCTAATATTAAAAACATGCATTTATCTCCTATTTCCCTGTAATTGCCCATTGTTTCCATGAAAAAAAACAAAAAACAAAAAACAAAAAAAAACAAAAAACAAAAAAAACAAAAACAACTTCGGATATGCACAAACCAGCCGTGTTCTTCTTGTTAACAGACTATGCGTTATACAACATCAGAACCGAACCTGGCTTTCCTCCAAGAATGGAAAGGGTTACAACAGAATGATAGATGATTGCACTGAGAACACTAACACAGAGAACAATTAGAGTAGCAAATAACTTTAGCTTATCTTTTTTTTTTTTTGTTTTAAGGCAAAGGGATACGTTTTTCTCAAGAAATATGCTTCTGTTAATTCATGACACTAGAAGGGTTTTTAGAATTAATATTTTAATCTTTCTTCTAAAATGTTGTTAGGGTATGGGATAAACCACATTCCCCATTTCATTACTTTGATTAAACTAAAGGAGTGTTAATATGTTTTTCTCAGCAAATAAAATAATTTCCTCACAGGTTTAAGAAAAATCTGGTTTTATTTTTAACTGAATCAAATGTAAATGATTCACCTATATATTTTGATCACTACCAGTTATTGATGTACTACTTGAATCGTTTCCTTAGTTCTGAGTGTGTCTTCCAAATCCGGAAAATATTCTGATGGGATAGGGGACGAAATATTTTCCATAGCATACTTTGCTAAGCCAAGGATTGATTTACATTCTTGTCTGTTCTAGTTGTTGTGCAGAGAGATTACTGTCATAATCGAAGTTCAAAAAGTATATCAGATTATGCACATATTTTATTTTGGGGGGTTGCTTCCTCTGGTGGTACTTCATGACTAATACAATTGTATTAATATCTGTCTTTTTTCTTCAAAAAGATGTTTCTGAAATTTAACAATGTCTTTGCCTACATTGCTTTTTAATGTGATTTGCTATGAACATTGCATTGAAAGAACGTAGTGTTGCAAGAGGCTGCTAGTTTGTTTCCTGGCCACCCAGACTCCAAAAATAATCACATAGAAAGATATTATTTAACTCACTGCTTGGCCCATTAGCTCTAGGTTTTTATTTGCCAACTCTTACATCTTAATTTAACCCATTTCCATTAATCTGTGTATCACCACAAGGTCGTGGCCTACCAGCAAAGTTTCAGCAAGTCTCTCTCCACCAGCGGCTCCATGGCTTTTCTCTGACTCTGCCTCCCTTTTTCCTAGCATTCAATTTAGTTTTCCCAGTCTATCTACCCTATCAGGCCAAGCCAGTTTCTTTAGTAACCAATGGTACTCACAGCATACAGAGAGGTATCCCACATCAATGTAGCCTATTGCATTTATTGACTTTTCATCATAGATATGGTATGGTCATGATACCATAGTATGAATATTTTCCAAATTTAGAAAAAAGTAAATCTTATTTCTATGTTTTGATGGGCTCAGATAGAGTATTTTCCTGTGAATTTAGGAGAGAGAGAGAGAGAGAGAGAGAGAGAGAGAGAGAGAGAGAGAGAGAGAAAGAGAGAGTTTGTGAGTCTTTTCTGAGGCAGCTGAAACCATGTATATCCTAAAGATTAGAATATGAAGCTATTAATTGTCTGTGCCCTTAACAAAGCTTTCCTCCCAGTTGTTTGGCTATTGTCATTCTGGTAGGTGTGCAATATAATGTAGTGTGTTTTTAAACAAAATTTAAATAATTTTTAAATGCAATATATGTTGATAACGTTCACGCCGCCACAGCTCCCACCAGGTTCGGTTCTCTTAAACAGTTGGTCTAGTTCCCTGGGATTTATAATCTTCCCCAGGCTTCTCTCATGATGACCCCTGGGCCCTAGATGAAGGAGATGTAAATATATCAGTTGGACAGAAGCACCTGGTTAGTTCTTTCTGTCTACTGAAAAATATTCCTTTTCTATGGGAGCTCAGAATTGTACCTGTCTACAGATAGAAGAATAGCTACTTAGAATGCAGTTAGACATTCTCCTGGTTCAGGAAAATGGCAGAACAATCCACTCTAAATCCTATGGCCTCCCCAGGATCTGACATTTTAAAAAGTTAAAAAGTGTATGTACAAAAAAACTCAAATCAAATTTCTAGAGCTCAAAAATGTCTTCAATTTCTAATCATACAGGATATGAGTAGCCCAAATTAGATATTATTGGATAAAAGTTAGTAAGGATGAACACCAAAGTAGAAAATGAAAAAGTTGAAGTGCCTACAGATTTTATTCAAGTGTTTAAAATCTTTACGTTATATTTCATAATAATCCATGATTTTATTACAATTATATCATTTCTCCCTTCCCTCTCTGTAGCCACTATCTCCAACTACTCTCATGCCCTCCACTTTCAAATTGATAGCCTTTATCTCTTTGATCATTTTATATACATATACATGTAATGAGTATATGTGTGTGTCTGTGTTTCTCTGTTTGTATCTGTGTGTTTTTTTCCAAGTAAGTGTATAAATCCACCCTACTGGGTCCACTTTTGTTAGGGTTTTTTTTTTTTTTTTTTTTTTTTTTTTTTTTTTTGCGTGTGTGTGTGTGTGTGTGTGTGTTTATATGGTTTCAGGGTTGACCACTTTGTACTGGATAACAAATTAGGGCACTCATCCCTGTGATAAGCCAATTGTCTTCCAGAATTCATTAGTTGCCTGTAGTCCTTTGTCTACAAGTGGGGCCCCTTAAAATATCTCCCTAAGTAGTAGCCTATCTTTTGAAATCATCTTTGTTCAGGTCTTCTTTATGAAGCCATCTATAAGAGAGGCACTCGCAGCTGGGCGGTGGTGGCACACGCCTTTAATCCCAGCACTCGGGAGGCAGAGGCAGGCGGATCTCTGGGAGTTCGAGGCCAGCCTGGTCTACAAGAGCTAGTTCCGGGATGGGCACCAAAGCTACAGAGAAACCCTGTCTCGAAAAACCAAAAAAAAAAAAAAAAAAAAAAAAAAAAGACACTCTCATAAAGTTCTTCCTGGTATTCTGACTCGTACAATCCCTCTGCCCTCTCTTGTACAATGTTCCTTCAGCCTGTGAGGCAGAAGTTGTGCTACAGTTGCATCCATGGGGGCCTCCATATGCAATAGAGGGATACTTCTTGGATGACGGGTGCTAGCTACACTTATATCTGAAGATTTGGAGCTAGCAACTGTGAGAGAGAACATTATAGCATTTGTCTTTCTGGGTCTGGGATACCTCAGTATTATCTTGTCTAGGTCCACCCACTTACCTACAAATTTTATGAATTCATTTTTCTTTACAGTGAAATATTATTTTGTTGAGCATATGTAAAATATTTTTATTATCTGTTCATACGTTGAAAGATATTTCATTTTTTTTCCACTTAATAGATATTGTGAATAGGGCAGTAGGATTCTTCATACTGATTTCCAGAATGCTGGAACCAGTTTGCATTACCACCAGCAGCAAGCAAGGGTTACCATTTCTTTACAACCTTGCCAACATGTATTGTCTGTTTTGTGTTGATCTCAGTCATTCTGATTGAGGTGAGATGAAGTCTCACAGATTTTTCAATTACATTTTCCTCATTGATAAGGATGATCAACAGTTTTTGAGATATTTCTTAGGGATCTTTATTTCTTAAACTAGGAACTCTCTGTTTAGATACTTAGCCCAATTTTTAATTGGGTCCTTTGCATTCTTGACTATTCATTGTTTTCAGCTCTTTGTATCTTTCTAATAATAAAACACTGTCATATGGGTAGCTGGCAAATATTTTCTTTCATCTTGTGTATTTCTTCACTCAGACAATTGTTTCCTTTACTATACAGAAGCTTCTAATTTTATAAACTCCCTCTTGTCACTTGTTGGCCCTAATTTCTGAGAAAATGAAGTCCTATTCAGAAAGCAATTTCCTACATCAACATCTTATAGAGTAGTGTCTATATTTTTTCCTAGCAATTTTAGTGCTTCAGCTTTCAGCCTGAAGTCGTTGATCTCTTTGCATCTATTTTTGATGAGCAGGATGATAAATGTGGATCTCATTTCATTCTTCTACATATGTATATCAATTTTTCCCAGCACCATTTATTGAAGATATTGTCCTTTCTCCAAGGTATATTTTTGTTCACTTTATCCAATATGAGATGGTTAAAATTCTGTGTATTCATGCCTGAGAAATCAGGGAAACAACACATTTCATGAGTCTCAAGAAATATTAAATATATTGGGGTAAATATAACCAAGCTACTGAAAAACTTGTATGATTAAAACTTTAAGTCTTTGAAGGAAGAAACAGAAAAAGATACCAGAAGATGGAAAGCTATCCCATGCTCATGGATCTGTAAAATTAGCGTACTAAAAATCTAATACCCATCAAGATAATCCAAAGGCAATAATTTATAAAAATTTTAAAGGACAACTCTCAAATTCAAAGGGAATAGCCTAAACAATCTTGAACAATGAAAGAATTTGCCAATTTCAAGTTGTATTGCAGACCTACAGTAATAAAAACAACATGGCATTGTCATAAAAACAGACACAGTGACAAAAGGATTGATATATTGATAAAATAGGTATAAAAACAGACACATTGATAAAACTGAAGACCTAAACAGAAATCCACACATATAAATATTTGAGTTGAAGGATCCAGATATACACACTGGAATTTCAACAAATGGTGTTGATCAAACTGTATGCTTACATGTAGAAGACTTCAAATAGTTCCATGCTTATACCTGGTATAAAATTTAAGTTCAAGTGGATCAAAGACCTCAGCATAAAACCAGATAAATGAACCTGGTAAAGAGAAAGTAGGGGAATATCCTAGAATGCATTGGCACACGAGGTAACTTTCTGAATAGAACACCCATAGTGCAGGCCTAAGATCAATAATTAAGAGATGGATCTTTATAAAACTGAAAATGTTTAGTAAGGCAAAGGACACCATGGCAAAGTCAAAGTGAAGGCATGCAGAATGGGAAGAGACTTTGACCAATTCAACATCCAACAGAGGACTAATATACAAAATATATAAAGGGCTCAAAATTAGTTATCAAATAAAACTGTTAATTTAGTTTAAAGATTGGGTACAGATCTAAATGAGAAGTCTCAACAAAGGAATCTCAAATGACTGAAAAACACTCATAGAAAAGTTCAACATTGTTAGCCATCAGGAAAATACAAATCAAAACTATTTTCAGATTCCATCTCACACCTGCCAGAATGGCTAATATCAGAATCATGAGCTCATACTGGTGAGGATGTGGAGCATAGGGAACACTGCTCTGTTGCTGGAGTGCAACCTTGTACAGTCACTTTGAGACAGAGTTCCTCTGTGTAAACAGTACTGGCTGTCCTAGAACTTGCTTTGTAGACCAGGCTGGCCTCGAACGCATTGAGATCCACCTGTTTCTGCCTTCCATGTTCTGGGATTAAAAATATGCACTACCACTGCCCAACTCAGCTATACCATTCTTGGGCATATTCCCAAATGATGCGCTATCATACCAAGGACACTAGCTCGCTCTATCATGTTCATGTGGCTCATAATAGCCAGGAACTGTAAACAACCTACTTGTCCCTCAACTGAAGAATGGATACAGAAAATTTACACAATGGAGTATTATTACTCAGTTGTTTAAAAATTGTCATCATGAAATTTGTCAGCCAGTGGACGGGACTAGAACAATATCATCCTGCATGTGATAACCAAAATTCAGAAAGAGAAATATTGTGTATTTGCATTTGTGAGAGGTTATTAGCTACTAAGTAAATGATAACAAAGCCACAATCCTTAGATCCAAAAAGATTAGGTAAAGTAATCCTCTGTAGGATGAATTTATGGATCACCCTGGGAGGGGAAATAAAATAGATTTTGTGGGGAGACTGTTGGAGGGTGGAGATGGAGTTGGGAGATCAGGTGGGGAAGAACTGGAGTAAAAGGAGAGACTGTGGGGAAAGTAGGTTTAAATTGTAGTATTTTTTGGTGGAAGTGTACAAACAGTACAGTTGAAACCTAGAGCAGTGCAAACCTCCTGGAGACTATGAAGGAGATGCTAATGAAGATTACCAGAAATGGGGAATATAGCATCTTAACTGACCATCTCTCATTGCCAGGCGAGGCTTCCAATGGTAGGACTGGATGGTAATCAATTGTTGGGGACCTTGGCAACTTCAAACAACCCAGGTTGTTGGTAAGATAGAGGGTTGCTTTCTACAAAAAAACAGGGACCTATTGCCAACAGCAACACCAACACAACTCACTGAACATGAAGAAGTCAAGCTAGTACCTACATGAAGCTTTTACCCCTAATTTCTAGACTCTGGTGAGAGAAGATACTCTGTAAGCTACTGAAAGAGAAGTGCAGACAACAACCCAGCCGCTAAGTATTTGACCTATAATCTGTCCTGCCTGCAAAAGATGCTAAGGCAATGCTGACACAGAATTTATGGGAGCAGGCAACAAATGTCTGATTTGACTAAAGGCCCACTATACAAGAAGTAACCCGTACCTCATATTGCTTGGGTAACCAAGAACCAGACACTATATAACCCAGTGACTTAGGGTAAAAACAGACACTACTGTTCAAAGAAAAAAATTCAGTAAAATATCTTTTAATGATATTCTGCTGCAAATTTCATAGATCAGTGTTTTATCATCAGAGAGGCGTCCTCTGGCAACATATTAGACAGAGACAGAGACCTACATACAGCCAGACATTATGTGGAGTGACAGTTTAAAAGGGAGTTCTCCCTCAAATCCTCACCTCTGAGCTTAGGGATTCCAGGGTAGAGGATGCAGCAAGATTGTAATAGCCAGAGGGGTTAGACTATTCGAGGAGGAAAAGGTCCTTTGAATCAACTAAGCAAGGTGCTTAAGAGCTCACAGAGATTGAAGCAGCAAGCAAAGGGCCTATACAGTTCTCCACCATGGTCACTGAGTACATATTATCGCTATGAGCTTAGTATTTTTATGGGACTCTTGACTGTGAGAACAAGTGAGTGGATCTCTGACTCTTTTGCCGACTTTTGGGACTCCTACTGCTGTTGGGTTGACATGTCCAACTTTAATATAATTTTTGCTTCACTTTATTATATTTTGTTGTGTTTGGTTGTTTTGTTCTTTTTTAACAAGAGGCAGAAAAGGGTTATAACTGGATGGGAAGGTAGAGGGAGAAACTGGGAGAAATGGAGGGAAGGGAAACTATAATCAGGATATACTGCATGAGCAAAGAATCTGACCGGCAATGTAGTACACACTTTTATTCCCATATCTTGGAAGGTAGATAAAGGCAAATCTCTGTGAGTTTGAGACTGACCTGGTCTACAAAGTGAGTTCCAGGACAGTCATGGCAGTTACACAGAGAAACCCTGTCTTGAGAAACTAAAAATTAAAACAAAAGAAAAAGAGAAAGAAAGAAAAGAATCTATCAATAAAAGGAAAAAATTTCTAATCTACATAATAAACAAAATCTACAATATTTAACAATAAAAGAGATGACAATCCAACCAATAAGTACTAAATTGTCAAATATGAATGCCCCCCAAAAATACCCCTAGAAATGCTGGAAAACATTCAGCATTGTTAACAACACATAAATGTGAATCCAACTACATAAAGATATCACCTCATCCAAGTCATAGTGGTTACCATTAAGAAAACAAAAACAAATAACAAATTCTGTACAGAGGCTTCTTAACAGATGGAAGATAGATCTTCCATATGACCCAGCTATACCACTCCTGGGTATGAACTTAGAATACCCCAAATGACCTTACTATAGCAATATTTGCACACTCATACAAATAATTGTCACAGTATTCATAAATATCAAATTATAAAACCAACCTAGATTCTTGTAAAGTTGTGAGAACAAAGAAAATATGGTATCTATACACTGAATTTTATTATTTGAATTTTATTTAGCCATAAAAATTGAATGACATCATATCATTTCAACAAAAAAATGGGACTACAGAGTCATCATATTGAATTAAAAAACCAGTCCTACAAAAATTAATACTCTCTCTCATGTGGGGAAACCAGCATGGGGGCAGAGCATCAAAATAAATGGAATAATAATGAGGATGTAGAAGGAGGATTATTAAAATGGAAGAAGGGATACAAAGCAACAATTGAGCATGTAAACAAGAAACAAGTACACTCTACACATGCATGAAAACATAATAAAACTCTTTATGCTTGGCAATTATTTTATGCTAGGAAATCATGAAAATTAAAATAATAAATCTGTCTCACATGTATTATGTTGACTAAAGAAAAGTAGAAATAAAAAAATTGTAACGTTTTATTTATTTGACACCTTCATAGAGAGAACATTAGAATACAAGAATAAAAGAGCAATTTTTGAAGTTGGCCTGTATGGAAAAGATATGCTGCTTGGGATTTTATGACACATGATAAGATGATTTAGGCAGCATTTTCATGATTTCACTTACCAAAACTTGCAGAAATACTGACAAAATTAAGCTTTACCAACATATAAATCATGTCTTAATCTCAAAACTAATAAAGAAAAACAATGACTCTACTCATCTACATCCAAAGGCTTTTGATGTAAATCTAAGATTTCATCATTTACTAGAGACCCAAAACTGACATTTTTAATGGAACTCGTTGATGAAAAAAATTTAATCTCTATAAAAATGTATTACAAGCACATTTTGTCTAGCATGCACATCCTGCAGTGAATGAAAATGAAGAATCATTATTTCCAGAAATAATTCAGCCTTAGCAGTACCTATGTACAATAAATTTAGAATAAATAAGTACTAATGTTTGTAAATCAACATCAAAAAATGCTTAGTGAAAGTCTGTCCTGTAATAAACTTTGAAATTGAAACTGAAAATGAAACTTCATTAATGATAAACGAATATCACAAAATACTGCTATGGAAGTTTACAGGATGGCAGTGTAAATTCTTAGAAGTTGTTATAAAAATGTGAGGCTCAGACAATGGCATGGGGTTGAAGGCCCTGTTGTGTGTATTTGAGGGTAGGTGACTAGTGAAGGTAATAATGATGGCATTGTAAATGCAGGTGATAAACTCACTCTTAGTGCTACAGAGAAAACATATCTTCTGTTAATTGCTTCCTTAAGTGGTCTACACTCATCAATAGGCAAGAAATTCATGGCTTTTTGTTCAATTAAAGGGGAACTTCTCAGACACAAACCATGTTAATGTTCTAGATAACAATGGAATGGTCTTTATAAAGGTGTTAAAAACAACTATGACCGAGATATTTTATCCCTAGTGTCTAAGCCCATCACCATGAAGAGATGATCAGTGACAGACTGAATATAAGAGCAATAATGCTTCATCATCAATTGACATCTCATAGTTGTAATTAATGTATATTGTACATATACAGCATAATTATATATGCAAATATCAGAAATTTTATATAAAGTAGTCCTAATCTTTAAAATTTCTAATTACCACAATGTTTCACTTACCAGCTTAGGAAAATATGATGCATAAATAAACATACATATAATAGTCTTAATTAACTTTTATTTGAGTAGTTATAGATATCACTGTGAAGATATTAATAGTTATTCATGCAGTCAAGTGCCTTATTATTTAAATAGTATTAAACATTGTAGAAAATACTGTATTGTAACAGGAAGAGTGGGTCTGCTTTTCGTCCCGCCTGGCTAGCTTACACCTGAAATAATCACACAGAAGCTGTATTCATTTAAACACTGCCAGGCCCATTAGTTCTAGTCTCTTATTGGCTAACTCTCACATCTTAATTCAACCCATTTCTAATAATCTGTATGTCACCACGAGGTCGTGGCTTACCGGGAAAGATTCAGCTTGTCTGCCCTGGCATCTCCATGGCAGGTCTCTCTCTGTCCTTCTTCCCAGCATTCAGTCTACCCCGTCTACTTACCGTCTGCCCTATCAAGCCAAGCAGTTTCTTTATTAATTAACCAATAAAAACAGATTCTCTCTCTCTCTCTCTTTCTCTTCCCCTCCCCCCCGTTGCCATACTCCCTTTATTTTCTTTCACCTGTAAGGACATATTCTAGTTATAGCATTTATAATAGCAATGGAAATAACAAAAGTTGTATTATTCATCCTCAGTGAGACAGACACCCAACTTCATTATTCTTTATCTAATTTATCTGTCTTATATCTGTCAATTACATATGGTTATACTGATTTTACATAACAAACTGAATCTTAACCTGGTTGTAGTGGTGGTACACGCCTTTAATCCCAGCACTTGAGATGCAGGGGCAGGCGTATCTCTGTGAGTTTGGGGCCAATCTGGTCTACATGGCTAGTTCTAATACAGACTTCAAAGCTACAGAGAAACTGAGTTCTGAAAAACCAACCAACCAACTAACCAAACAAACAAACAAAAAAACCCTAAGTTTCAGAGAGTTAGAACTTCAACTTAGGTCCAAAAAATTAGAAAAAAAATATGATTTCAATAATTCTGTGTTTATAAACAGTCTTGAATTATTTCAGACTGTACTATTTTTTTTAATCATCAGTCCTGACTCAGCACCTAGGTTTGAGATTATTCTGTGTATTATAGGCCTATTTGTCAAGTAGAAGTAACCATTGCTTTTATTTATTTTTTAATTCTAAGTACCATTAGTTGTCATTAAATTACTGGCCTAAAATCATGGCGATTAGTTTCTAAAGGGAATCTTTTCAGTCCAGGACTGTTACTGGTACAAAATTCAGTTAACATGATTTCAAATTGTGTTTTGAAAATTTTAAGTTAGATGTGTCAAGCAAAGATGACTCATTATATATCTGTTATAGAAAGTTTTCATTAACATAAAGAATGATTCATATAAAAATAAGTAGTCAGTCTAACTGTATGCACATCTACCATCCCTCTTCCTCAGTTATTCTTTTATCTACTTTTGTCCCTCTTTCTTTGAAATCAAAATATTCAAAAATTTCTGCTGTTATGTCAGTAGTGAATCTCTTAATTTGTGTATTCAAAATCACTAAAAATACTTTTGAATTATTTTATTCATTTTTTTTGATCTCAGAAGATCTTGAGCTTATAAGAAGCTTAGCTTTCTTGAACTGATTAGTTTAGATAAGAATTTGTAAAATTTGCATTATTTCTCTCACTTGTGAATATGACTACATATAAAATTATTTTCAGATAGTTGTGCATGGAGACAGGTTATAGAAAAGGAATAAATGAATATTGTTTTCTTTTAAAAAGTAGAATGATGCTGTTAAGATGCCTGAATGATAATTAAGTTTCACATAAATTGAATTATAATAATTAAACACAAAGGAAGTGAATGAATATAGTCTATAGCCTTGCCGTCTCAATAAGAATTATATTTAAGGTTCTAATATCAGATTTTATATTATTGTAATACTGGTTGGTGATTTAAGGTACAACATCAAAATGTAATAAATGTTGAAGGGAAGTATATTGAATCAAGATTTAAGCATGTATCTAATTTACAAATTAGCCAAATATTGTGATGAAAGATACTGTTATAACACAGTGCACTTTATAACATTGGTTGTATGCATGTTTATCTGCTTGCATGTCTCTGTGTGTGTGTGTTTCAATTGATAAATCTTGTGCTATGTAGTAATTTACTAAACAAAAATTTGATTAAACAAATCTATAAAATACTGCTTTGTAAAAGATCATTTCCTAAATATTTGTAGCAATTTTACCATTGAAGAATTCAAAATCATAGATTCACTTAGCAAACTGCTTGCTATCCAAGCACAAGAATTGGAGTTTACTTCACCAGAATCAATAGAGATTTTTTTTTAAAAAGGTGCAATGGTGTATAACTACAATCTCAGAACTTGAGAGACAAGAGTTACTAATATCTTCTAATGATACAAATTATGATATCTAGCCTTGAATATTTTAGTTTTATCTTTGCTACTCTCTGATTTTTAGGTAAATTATTATGTCAACCTTTTTCATCTATTTCTTTGTATACCATATGTATACACTGTACAACTCACCTATTATCATGTTTCTTCACTGAATTATTTTTCTTTATTTTTAATGGGGGAAATCAACCTATAAACTATTTCTATCAGTAATATGTTTTACTTAATAGCAGAATTGAAACTTTTGTCTTATGCATTTATAGTAAAATCACAGTTCAGCTTGTCTAATATGTAGAATTACTTACCATGAGCCCTACATGACCTTATACCAAAGTGGCAAGCACAAAATACTACAAATTTTAAAATATTGAAGAAAAATTTTAAAAGTTTTTCTGCACTTTTCTGAAGGGAAGGGGATGGGGAGTGGATTGAGGAAAGGTTGGGAGAAGGGACCGGGAGAAGAGACAGTGGTCAGCTGGGAAAATTAATTAATTAATAAAAATTTCATCAAAGAGAAATGACAAATATTGAAGGAGATGTATATATTTAAACTGATTAAACATTATATAATGGATGTGTGTATGTGAAAACACCCCATACTATGTATAATTTTGTGGGCTTATGAGTTGGGTAAAATTTTCACTTCAAAGCCAATCTGTATTTGTCTTAGAAATGCTGATTGTGAGAAAACAGAGAAGAAACAGAACCCTCAGTTCATTTAGAGATTAGGAAGTCATAGAAAGAGAGAAATATGAACCTAGCATAAGACAAGACTAAGGTGAACACATCACTAATTCTGTTTTCCTTTATGTACCTATTGGGAAGTTGTACTGTATCCACCATGAATATTAACATAGCCTTGTGACACCAAGCAAAGTGGGCAGAAGATAAAGATGAAAAGAGAGACACTTCCATCCAACGTGGACAAATTAAGCTCTCAGTTGAAAATTCTCCTGGATGTGACCCACATGATGACATATCAGACAGGAATATAGCATATCCAGTGAGCATCAAGGTTGTAGTAACATTCACAGTGACTCATATCCCTTGCTCTAGCATGGAGTTCTGGAAATTTTACTTTCTTTCAGATGACAAAATAGCCTTCAAGGTATTAATTTTGCTTCTTGCAAATGATTGAACTGATCATGACAAGAGAAGGTCAGTTAGATGATTGTACATTGAAATGGAGGCAAAGACTTTCTAGTAATTAATGGATTTGGGCCTGAAAAGACATTAATTCATTTTGATTCTGAATACAAAATGTGATTTGGCATTCCAGAAAGGAACTTGTGAGTCTAACTTATTAATAAAATTTGCCTTAGGTCTAAGTCACGATAATTCTGTTGAAATTCCAAATGCATTCATTCTGCAGTTGTTTACTTAGTTGAAGAATGCACAACTGAAATATACATATTCAACAAACAAAATAGCTTCTAAGTAACTCTGAGACTTGACTGCTAAGGATGGTTCTAGTAAAATTTGCAAAGCCAAGCCGTCAGAACTGCCATTCCCCTGAATAAATGCAGAATTGATGCTAGACCCCTGGAAAGATGGCAATGCTGCATCTTATCATCACAGACGTACAAAGATAGGAGTATTGATGACTACCACAGTGTTCAATGAGCTTGTCTGCTTTCCCGACTATGAAGACAGATGGGCCCTGGAGAGCAGTGTATTGCCTAAAATACAGCATGGCTTTAACAATGCATCCACTTTCAGCCGTACATTCAGCTTCGATTTACTCACTGGAGTTCTACGGTTGTTAGTGTGCACATTCCTATATGTAGTATGCAGATGCTAATAGAGGAAGAACACATACACACAAACAGAAACACTTTCTGATCACACTAATCCGTGAGTAAACACACTCAGAATCAGTTATTTTTACCTAATAAAGACAATAGTATATGTTGATAACATATCTCAGACTTATCTGAATTTTTATTCAATCTCATTCTAATTTACTTTCCATTAATAGATTTTTGCACTACATTCTGGACTATTTAGTTGATGGTATTATTCTTATATGCAAAGAGTGAATGAGGTCCTTCTCATGGCTCGTTTGCCAAAGAATAAGGCCTGAAAATGACTGTTTCAGGAGTAGAGATAAAGGCACGCAGAAAAAATAATCAGTCATTTCAATAAACAATTCATATTTTAACACAATATTTTGTGTAAATCAAATTGATTTAAGATTTTTATGTAAATGTGTTGAAATTGTAAATTAAGTCAGGACCTTTGCTAGTGATATTTTATTTCCTTTTGACTCAGGATGTATCATGGTGCACCTTGGCTCTGTTATTATTCTTTTTTTTTTTTTTTTTTTTTTTTTTTGGTTTTTCAAGACAGGGTTTCTCTGTAGCTTTGGAGCATGTCCTGAAACTCCCTTTGTAGACCAGGCTGGCCTCAAACTCCCAGAGATCTGCCTGCCTCTGCCTCCCGAGTGCTGGGATTAAAGGCGTGCGCCACTACCGCCCGGCTCTGTTATTATTCTTGAACAATGAGCCAAGCATCATTTCTAACAACTCAGAGTTCTAAGAGAGGCATTTCTTGCTGTAGAACCGTGAAAGAGTTGGATGGGATAGGATCTGAAAGATTGCTTTCAGAAAACCGCTAAAATTGTTATTTGTGTTTGAGCCTGATGTACTGTCAGGAGATGGGAGCTAACAGAAGTTGAGGAAAAGATTTAGCTACAAATGGATCATGAAATGTGAACCTAAAAAGACCCCAAACAGGTTGCCATTACTGTTGAACCTGTAACTTGGGAACAGGCTATGAAGACACCATCTGAAATTGAACCCATTCCTTTGCTGGAGTCTACACACTTTACATCCATGTCTTCTTCAGTTGGTGAGTTGTCTTCACTTTGTCTTCTAAATCATGAGTCATGTCCCCCACTGAGAACTTACCTGGATCTCCAAAAGAAAAGGTGTGCTATAAAATGTTTCTGATGTTATGTGTGTCAAACAGATGATAGAGAATTGTCCCTGTGGACATCTCAGGAACTATTCACAGCACTTTAAAATATACTAAACTTCTCAATTTACAAAAAGATAGCTTCATTCTTCTGATCGAACCAACACAGGCACTCCTTATACAATAGCCTATAAATTCATACACAAAAGACAGCAGCTCAAGTATATTTCTCAGAATAGTGGAATAATATTGGTAGCACTTGTAGATGAAATGAGAGGGGATTAATATCAGATCCCTTAATAATTTTAATGATTTTTATATGTTTTATATCTACTTTATCACCAAAATAATAAAATTGAAGACAATCAAGAATGAAACATAACCAGGAAGTCTGCAGTCCCAGATAGGATAGAGAAGCCATATTCATGATAACTCAACAATAAGGGGACTAAAAGAAGACTGAGGAAGGACAATGGCAATAGACATGTTAGTGTAGAATGGGGAACTGTCTTGCCTGCCTGTTCTACTAAGATAAAGAATTGTTACCAGAGACTGTACTTTTGTTTCTTGGATGCCCAGACCCAAAAAATCTCAAACAGAAACTATGTTAATTGCAATACTACTTGGCTGATAACTCAGGCATATTTCTTACATCTTAAATTAACCCATTTCTATTATTTTATAGTTTAACATGAGGCTCATGGTTTACCGGTAAGGTTCTGCCATCTTTATCCATTGGCAGTTACATGGACCTCCCTAATTCTGCCTTCTTTCTCCCTGCATTCATTTGAGTTTTCCTGTCTACCGTTATTCCTCCTTGACATAGGCCAAAGCAGCATATTTATTAACCAATAGTAATAAAACATATTCATAGAATACAGAGGGGAATCCCCCCCATCATCTCTTCTTTTCTGTCTAAATAAAAATAAATTTAATATAGTAAAATTAAATTTAACAAAACTGTTATCAAGCAAGAATTACAATTACAATATTTAGTCTATTTGTATTAGGCAAAAATTAAAGAAAATATTCTATCATTTCTCTCATCTTTGTGAGTCTAAAATTTTGTATCTAATTTTTCTTTTACTATAACTAAGAAAAACTATAACTATCTGTCGTCAACTCCATCTAAGACCTTAGAAGGATATAATATTGCCCAAGTAAACAGGAAAAGCATTGTATACAACTTCTAAAACTATAGAATTGACAGAGACATCTCGCTGCCTAGAAAGTCACCCAAAGTTCATCTGTAAAGTTAAAACATCCATCTTCAGCCTACAGGCCGACAGTATCCAGTAGACTTTTTCATGAAGCGGAAAATTTGAAAGACTCTTTCACCTATATTGGCAGTTTGACAGTCACTTTCTTCTGTGTCATGCAGAATTTCTGACAGACTCTTTCATGAGTCCAGGCAAGAGCTGTATCTTGCCCAAATGGCTAGCAAACTCCATAAGGAGACGCTTTGATGCCGCATCATCCTCTTGCAGTAGATTGGTGTTATCAGAAGCAGGTGTGTCTCATTGTCATGAAAAGTCCTAAGCTAGCAAAATATTTTAAATGGCATATTATGTAGGTCTTTTAAAGGTTTTAAGAATACCTGTCGCGGGGCGGTGGTGGCACACGCCTTTAATCCCAGCACTAGGGAGGCAGCGGCAGGCGGATCTCTGGGAGTTCGAGGCCAGCCTGGTCTACAAGAGATAGTTCCGGGATGGGCACCAAAGCTACAGAGAAACCCTGTCTCGAAAAAACAAACAAAAAAAAAAAAAAAAAAAAAGAATACCTATTCATCTGAAATATATCTCTGTATATGTAGAAAATCTAACTAAAATGAATAAAATTTTGATTATTATTATTATAAATCTGTAATTTGTATTTATACATTACATTTTAAATGAGCTATATAAACATAAAAGCTTAAACAAGAGTAGAAGTATACCTTTAATAAAACTGACCTTAAATTTGTATCAATAAACCAAAGTCCAAACTAAAGTATTCATTTCTTGTTTCTTTAGGAAGCTGCTTGATTGCAGTTCATTTTTTACTCTGGTAATATGATTTCCCTTCTCAGGTTTTTGATGATGTGGAAGACTAGATAGTCACAGTTACTTTCCTCTCATTACTTAGCCAAAGGATTTTTTTTATTGATTTTATTGAGGTATACATTTTTTTTCTGCTCCCTTCTCTTCCATAAGATTTAGACTTCATAGGATAAAATAATTATTTAAACATTTGGCATGTATTTGTTGCTTGATGTTGTACATGCTAGTTGTAATTCTAATTTTTATGTAAGTCTGCCTCTCCTTTTCCCTGGACAAAATTTGATATTTATTGTTATTGTATATTCTTTTGAATAAGGCTGAGAACCCTATTATTTATACAAAAGGGGGAGGCATTGTGGGAATTCCCTCAGCCAATACATTTTTAGATACTGGTCCATTCTGAGTGTGGTCTGAGGTACAGAGGTACAGAGGTACAGAGGTCTGAGTGCAGAGGAAAATCGTTTCTAGCCACTTGTTTTCTGCTGGATTCAGTTCCCAGTGCACACAGAGGACTGTGGATCACTATCCTTACAGTGAGTATATCCCCAAATAAATAAACCTTTGTTATACTCCATTCTAGACTATTGTGGAACTTTCTAATACTTATACAAAGAGCTACGGACATCTACTGACAGCAGAGAGACAGGGGATAAATCTTTCCAGGCATGAATGCTCTAATTTACTGACCAATACCAAGGGGTCAGCCCTGAAACCTTATACACAAAACAGGCTCAACAGGTTTTATCTATATGTTTACACACACACAGACACTAAAGAAAGAGAGGCCATTAGTATGAAAGTATGAAAAAGAGAAGGGAGGTACATGGGAACAGCTGACAGAAGAAGAGGGAAGGAGGAAGTTTGTAATTATATTTAATAACAAGAGAATACAACATAAAATTAGTTTATTCTAATTATTTTATGAATCATTATTTACTTAAATCTCATTTTACTCTTTGAAATTGTTCTTTAATAGCTGCTTTTAAAAGAAAATGAGATTATGAAAATAAAGTATTTCTTTATAAGTTTTTAATCTGTTCTGCACCCACCATTCACATTCCACTGCTTTCTTGAAATATTGAAAAGAAATTTTGGAGGAGCCAGGCCTGTTTTATTCCTTGACAAAGGCCTCTGTCCTCAGTTTATGCTCAGTAATGTGCAGATGGATGGGTGAAAGGGTGGACAGGCAGATGGACAGATGGAAGGCTGAGTAGATGGGGATCATTATGCATTTTGTTTAACGCTTTTGCCTTTTTAGTTCTTTACAGTATGCTCCCTTCCTCATTCTAGAAATTCCACAAGCGTGTCCACTTTTCAATTCTTAGACATTGATGACTAACCCATTTGCTAAATTTTTAATGCTTATTTCAACGAAGTTCATTCCATTTCAATCATCATTTTCTTCAGTAGAAACATTGCTGCGTTTGAGGGCAATTGTGGACTGTTTGCTCTTACATCAGACAGTAATTAACACTACTCAAGAAAGGAACATCCAAACCTGTTTAACTCCTTTATTTGATGTACTTGTAAAGTGGTTATCAAATGGAAAAAGAGGAATTTTGAGTCTTTTCTTGATACTCATTACTTATATCTTCCTAGATCATTCTATATGTTTTTTTTATTTAGAATCAGTTAAGGCAGTGAAAATCTACCACTCACACTTCTGAGAATGACACATATATTATTGAAGAGAAAGGTTTATACTGCTTGTTTCTAAATTGTTTTCATCCCCCTAGAATAGCCTATGCTTGCTAAACACTCTGACAACTCTACATTTAAAATTTGCTCCACATAAATCTGCTTTCTTAGATCATCCCTAAACATCTCGGGGTAACAGGCTTCCTTAAATCTGAGCACCAACTTGTTCAGAAGAACCATGAATAGTTCATTTTCTTTTCTAGCTACCCTTATAGAAGATTACAAGGACATACCATGCATGCAACTCTGTTAATATATTCTATTTTTTCAGTAAATTGAGTAGGTCTAGTTTGAGAGATTCTGTGAGAAAAGAATTAAAATGATGGTCTTAATGAAAAGATAAATTATTATAGTAGAACAATGATTACAGCATACTATATGTATATATATATATATGCATGGGTGCACATACATATATATGTTCACAAATAAATATATAAACATGTATATACAGATACATATATATATATAGACTATGATAGATAGATAGATAGATAGATAGATAGATAGATAGATAGATAGATAGATAGATATGGGTCCTGCCTGCACTTATTCATGAAGATAGACAGAGAAAAGCACATTGTAAAGAAAACCTGTGAGAGTAAGTAAGGAGGAAGGTTAATATAATTTTAGATAAAGGCCATACTATGACAGTATGTAAGTAAATTGAAAAATAATAAAATAATTTTTAAGTTTCAGAGAATCTCTAAAATCACTTTACATTACCAATGTTTTCTTAACTCAGTTCTAGTAAAAGAATTTAAAAAGAAATCTATGCTTTCAGATATTGTTTGCCATGGTATTATATGTTTTTAAGTCAGAACTTACATCGAGTTCCATTAAATTCAAATCGGAGCATTAAGAAATAAGAGCAACACACCAATTTATTTCGTGTTCAGGGGCATCATCGCCACGCTCATCACTAGCTTGCCACACCTGTTTATTCGCCTTGTTCTTGTTTTAATCCCTTGTTCTTGGGGCCCTGTTTTCCTGGTAGTGGATTTTTGCATGGCCCAGAAACCTATCTTGTAACAGTCCTTTCCAGTTGAGTTCTTTTCCACTTTGACACGTGATTTTTCAACTCCTCATATTTCCTGTTGCCCTCTATTGAGTGCCATATCAAACAGAACAGATGCTGTCTCTTAGCTGCTCTTTCAAACTTATTCATCCTTCCTAGAAACACATCCTTTCTAATTCTGGGTTACTTTCAAGGTCCCTCAAATCTTGACTTCTTTCCCATAAATTCCAGCTTTCTGCTGCCCTCTCCTGGCCCACTAGAGTACACTGACATTTAATGCTAATGTTGAAAGTAAATTCTTAAGTATGGCATAGAAGGAAAGCGGTGTGTGTGAAACACAGACTGTGCCCTGCATCTCCATGGAGTCATGCAAAACCTGCAAAAGGCAAGACCGGTCATGCAGATTGCAGCTCTATACTCCAGAGTAAGAAGTCACTTTAAACCCGCTTTCTTTTTAACCTGGTCTCAAGACATCATCCTGACTGGCTTGGAGCTCCCCATGTAGCTGGAGCTGGTTTCAACGTTGCTAAGATTCCACTGTTTGTGTCTCCAGAGTTCTGAGATTAAAGGTGTTTGCCTATGCTCAATAATGGGTCACTTTCAATAGCGTTACTCTGTTTCAAGTAATGACAAACCACATTTTAGGAAGCCTTGAGACAGGAAAACATGACTCAATATTTTTTTCATAATATATTCTTGAAAGAAAAGGATTTTAACAAGTATCAATTTATATAAAATAGAATTTTACAAAATTTTCAATTTAAGTATTTTATATTTATGTAGTCAGTTAAGCAAAAACAATAATAATAGTTTATAGTTATCTAATTGATATTCAAAACAAGGACAGATCTTAAAGAATGTAAACACGTAGGTAGAAGCAATTCAGGCTTTTCTAACTTATATGGTAACTTTTAAACTTATTAATATTAGTTTCTCTACCTCAGTTTTGATGTTGATTAAGCACTATAACATATGAATTATTTCTGTTTATAATCAGGTACTTTCAAACTTTGTGCTGGTCCTATTTTTAAATATCAAATTGATATTTCTTAAGGAAATGTGCCTTATAAATAGTTGTTCAAATAAAAATCAAAATATGTAATTTCTCATTCACTTATGCTTTTATAAACAACCTATTGTCTAAAATTTTGTTTTGTAACTTTATCATTATTTCAATTTCACACGGAGACATTGAGAATGTGTCTACAGATTTGCTGATATTGAAGTCATGGTCAAATCATTTTTTTTTCACATGGTTGTTGATGGCCAACCCTTTAGCTGTGTATCTTTGACCTCTTGGCAGACAAAATTTCAAAGACAGCAGAAAACTTCCATGCTCTGAGCATTTGGAGACAAAGCTTTCTCCATTCACAGAATGATTTTATGATTTTATGCCAAGGCACCACAATGGCACTGGTGGCAAGTCCATCTGTAGTGAGGAAATTTGAGGATGAAAAGTTCTTCCTGAAGCATGCAGATCTTAGAATCTTGTACATGACAGAAGCTGCACTAAACACAAATAGTTCCTCACTTTCCATATGCACTGCCATGTAGTAGAGGCTGCCGGCTGTGTTCCTGCCACCCAGCTCCCAGCCTCCTGGCTAGCTTATGCCCCAAAATAACAACACACAAACTCTATTCTTTTAAAAACTGCCTGGCCCATTTCTATTAATGTGTGTATCACCTTGAGGTGCGCTTACCAGGAAGATTCTAGCCTACGTCCATCTTGGGTCAGAGCTTCATCACGTCTGCCCTGGCAATGAGCTGCATGGCATCTGTCTGAGGCGTCTTACCTGACTTCCTCTTCCTCCCAGCATTCTGTTCTGTTTACTCCACCCACCTATGTTCTAACCTACCAGGGCCAAGCAGTTTCTTTATTAATTAACCAATGACCTCCATCAATGCCAGGACTGAGTAACCTAATGCTAGACACATAGTCTTTATGAGGTAAATGAAGGGGTGCTGCTGTGGAACCCAGGGAGAGGTCTGTGTCAGGAATGGCAACACCAGCAAGATCTCCACTGCGACTCCAGACAGCTTTAATAATGTTGTGAACTTACATACACCCTGCTATTCCTCTTATTTGCTTAGAGTGCACTATCATCTCTGTTCTCACTTAAGTTTTCTAGGCTCCATATTTTCTTCATTCCCCTTCAAATCTATCTAGATTTCAAAGTCAAGTTTATGAGTGTGAATGAAAAATTAATAAGAAAAAAAGAGAACATGGCTAAACCTAAGTACTTCACATATTTTTGATTTGTTGGATTTGAGTAAATTCTGAGTGCCAGGATGTTGAAAGTCTTCAGGTTAATCTGATGAGCTCCAATATTCCTTCTCTGACTTTTGCCACATATTAGTCACTGATAATTGGTTCTCTTGGGCTCTTGGTAGCCCTGCCCCCTTTTCATATCTTTATTTGTTGTACTCATTAACCGGAAACTATTCAAAGAGTATAGAGTCTCTCAAACACAGTAAAACTAGTGAAGACAGTCATTGTTAGCCTGCTGCTTGTCGTTTATGTACTGTGGCAAAAGGCTGCTATTCCTTTATCTTTCAGAAGCAAAATCTTGACATTTTCCAAAATAATGTCCACAGATTTCAAGACTTTTAGTAATTTTTTGAACAACTGAGAAAATAAAAACATTTCTACTTTCTTAACATTCACTGCTCTTGCTAACGCTGCATAATTTGCCCATTCTCTTAATTAAGATTCTTGCATTGAAATCATTAGTAGTCGAAACTAGAGTGGCATAGTTCTCTTGTGTGCATCAAACATATAAGACTAACAACAAATCTCTATTGTCATACAGAAATTACGGCAAAACCATTTTTTACAGTTCACACTTCTGCAGTATTATCAGAGTGTCACAAAGTGGCTTTTCCTCGTACACAAACAAACAGTTCTGAGTTTGGGTTTATTAGTACAGATTTGCCTAAAACGTAGGCCTACCCTTTTACTCTAAATAGTCATTAGTCTTTAAAGCAGTAAAGTTTCTGTTCATAAACTAAGTAGCTGATAACATCTTAGGTGCCTGTTGGCATTAGGCAAAGTTAAAATGCAGCACAATTAGTGAAATAAAAAACCAACATTTTACCAAATCTACAATGGGAATGTGTTTTAAACAAATTCATATGTTAAGGTAATTCCTTACCTAACTCATACCGTAAAAGAGAGAAGGAAATTCAAACCAGCTGGCATTTTTTGCACTTATATCATAAACGAAAATGTTTGTTTGTTTGTTTTACAAGACAGGGTTTTTCTGTAGCTTTGGAGCAAGTCCTAGAATGTAAAAATAAAGTTTTAATTGAAAGATAAATTTAAGTAAGAATTTTTACTGCCTTTTAAGAAAGTGGAATGATGGAGAGACTCGAGCATAACATACTGTACTGGTGGTTTCTCTCCTGCCCGCCATTTACTAAATAATCACGCTGAAGCTTAATATTAATTACAAACTGTTTGACCTATTAGATCAGGCTTATATTACCTAGCTCTTGCAACTTTAACCGATTTCAACTAGTCCATGTTTTACCAAGAGGCTCATGACGTGTTATCTCACATCTTGCTTCCCAAATAGCTCCTTGGAGGCTCCTGACTCTGCTTTCTTTCTCCCTGTCTCTCTGCTTGGATTTCCTACCTGGCTCTACTCTTCCTGGGAATTGGCCAAATCAGCTCCTTTATTAATTAAAGGTGATAAGACATATTCACAGCATACAGAAGGGAATCCCACATCAAGATGCATCTTGTGCTCACCCTTTGTGTTGACAAAGGGTCAGACTCCTGATAGTTTTCACACTGTTTCTAATTCTCAGGGCTAATATCTGTGGGAAATATTCCTAAAGTCTATGCTGAAGCAATTGGTCAATCTCGCTTGTTCTTCCAGAGAACCGGGGAATAGATTCTGAGACAATTAAAAGCAGCAAAAGCTGAACAAAGGAGGTCATGGAGAATAGTTATCTGCAGCAAAATATTATAATTATAAAGTTATTGGTGCAAGGAATCTTTTGTGGCAAATGAGAAAACAGCTGTGTATTCCTTCCAGGTTGATGGAGAGCAGAAAGGAGACAGAGCAGAGCAGGCATGCAAAGCACAGCTAGAAATTATAGCAACACTTGAGATCTTCAGAGATTCAACCAATTTTAACTAGATTTCTGAGCCACAAGAAATGACAGCTAACTTAGAAATTGTCATAAAACTTTAAGATTTGATAACATTCATCCAATTTTTATGCATCCTTGTCATTGGCCCCTCACACAGTTTGTGAAATAAATTCCCCACTCTATAAAATCTTAAAGAAATCTCTAAATGCAGTCGGAGAGCATAAAGGCCAGTGAGGCTTGGGGAAGAGAGCTTTGTCAAAGCTTGACAGTGTAATCTGTGTGTTCTGCACCTTCCATTCCCAAAGGCTGTGGCGTAGACGACAGAGAACAAATAATGTAGGGAGCTGGAAGGAGGCAGCACAAACATATGACTGAATCCAATCTTGATGTGAATAAAGATGTCAGGTTGCCCATATTATATCTCCCGTATACTTCCTGTCATAAACCTCTTTCCTTTAATATACATTTCACTTCAGTTTTTATGTTCACACCCAATGTTTAGAAAAGAATTAAGTTTATAAATAGTTCCATTTCCCATATCTCCATCCATTCTTCAAGTAAGTGGGTTTTTTTTTAAAATATTTTTTAAATAGATGTCAACAGGATAGCAACAACTAAGAAGATTGTTTAATTAATAAGGTATTGCTTTTAATTAATTAACTAACCACAGAATTCCCTTTCATCTGCTTCCCTGACAAAACCGCAGATAATTTTTTCTATTCCCTGTCATGTTTCTTTAGGATTTACCAAACCATCTTTACTGACCTGCAATTTAGGTTCACGTTCTTGACCTATAGGTAAGGAAATATTTCACGTTGCGTCAAAGCGATCGTTTTCTCATTTTTGTAAGTAAAGTTTTATTGGCACACACCCATGTTCCTCTCATTGTACTGTGCCTAACTTGACCATTAATACCAGGTCCAGTTTTGCTTCAGCGTCTGTGAAAGCCCCTTTCCATCACGCATATGTATTAACTCAGCATGCTCATCAGTATTTCTCTTCCCTAAAATGTACAATGAAGTAGTCTTTTAAGCAGCCTTTCTGCATCTGTATTCCTGTCCATCTTCTATCTTTTTAGTAAAAATTTTATTTATTATTTGAGAGTTTTATATGAGTTATTTAGAACATGACTGTCATTAATTTATGATGTTCTGACCTACATGCATTCTGATTTGCTTTTTTTCTTCAACTTTTCAGGAATATAACTACTCTATAGAACTCATCTATTTTGTAATGTCTAAAATAATTACATACAAAATAAAAATTCAAACCTCTGCCTAAATTGTCTACTGCTTCACACCTTTGTATATGCTAAATTTAAAGTTCTATGGAAGCTTATATTCCATTCATGACAAAATTATTTCTCTATAAAGTCAAAATGTTTCAAAGCCATTGTGAATTCATTAAATCAAATAGTCATAGACTTCTCTTTCCAACCATGTTCCTTCATGCTTGCATTTTTGCAGTAAGCCAATATATACCTAATTAATATGGTAGTTATTTGAGAATTTCATTTTTCCAACATAATATTTTATCGATTATTTGGGAATTTCACATCATGCTCTCCAAACACAATTACTTCCCAGTCCTTCTAGACCTGCCCCACCCTTGTGACCTCCAACCCCCCGCCCCCCCAAAAAACCTAAAAGGATAAGAAAAACAAAAAACCCTAAAGGTCCAATTTATGTTGCCCATATACTCCCTGGAGCATGGTCAAATTCACAGTAGCTAGCCTCTTAAAGAAAACTGAGGTCTCCTCACCTGCAACCCTACCAGAGTCCTCATTTGTGGAGGGCTACACTTCAACAAACATCATTTTTTAAGAGTTCTCTTTAATGTTTTCTTGTCTAGGCAGGGGAAGTGTGTACACAAGCCTCCTATGTCCCTTTTTCTCAACCTAGTCTGCGATTATTGATACCACTGCAAAAATAACATCCTTGCCCTGTATAGTCACTGGGAACACAGACCATAGACTGCTATGAGTGTTTTGAGAGCAGAATGAATCACAGGCATCCACGGGTTCTCAGGCATCAGTATGAGCCATGGACCTCAACATGGTCTCTGGTGACAATGCAGACCACAGACATCAACATGACCCTCTGCCATAGCCTGAGCCAAATCACTGTAGTCCTTGAAAGAACATGGATTATAGATATCAACAGGGTTCCCTCCTGCAGTAGGACCAAGGTCTGAGACATGGTCTCAGGTGACTGCACAGGCCACTCCCATCAATATTGGGCACAGAAATTCACATGATTTTCAGTGATAACACAGGCCAGAGTCAACAGCATTGTCCCTGGCTACCATAGGACCACAGACCCAGACATGACCCTCAGAAGCAGCACAGACCATGAACTTTCAAGATTTTTTTTAAGTTTATAAATAATAAAACTTACAGTTGGTCTACTTAGTATAATAAAAACTCTTCTATATTCAGTCACAAAATTAATCTCTGGAAAGTATTAAGAGTTAGGACTGTAGGAACATAGTTTTCAGTTCCATGTACATAACTTAACATACTGTTTCTGACCCTGGCAGTTTCATTTTCTCTCTCTCTTTCTCAATTTTTCTTTTATTGAAAATAGATTGTTTTATACAATGTGTTCTTTTTAAACTCCAGCAAATCCTCGGAGCTCTTTCTCACCTTCTCTCCTATCCAAGTCCACATTCTGCTTATCTTTCATTAGAAAACAAGCAGGCATCTAAAGAACAAAAACAAAAAGAGATAAAGACAGAAAAATTGGGATAGGACAAAACAAACAAATAGACAAACAAACATTAGAAAAATAGCAGGATTTCAGAAGCAGTCATGACCTTCTCCAAAGGGATATATACAGCCTCAGAAACAAAGGAATGGAACATCCATCCAACAAAGACCACATTGAGCATATTTTGAGTACATTTTCACCCCCTAACACTTCCCATAAACAACCAAGAACATTTATTTTTACTCAAATATCCTTGTATGTGAGACCTTCCACTGGAGAGATATATGTCAATGTACTAGAGACTACAAATTTAGAGAAAACTGACATTCTCTCTCTCCATATTTGTCAATTGCTAACAGTTCTTCATCAGTCTCTGTTATCACCTGCCAACAGTCTCATCTCCAATTATATAAACTTCTAATATAATGTACACAATGACTTCACACGCAGCATTCTGTCCATACATAGAACAAGTGCTTTAGGTAGCCTACAATTAGTTCTTATGAACCCTGCCATCTTTGACACATCCTGAATTCTGACACATTAATTTATTGGTGTCAGAACCTAAGCACCCATATGTCAATAGATAGTTTGCTCTTCATCACACACTAGGGCTAAGAATAATACAAAATATGCCACAAAATTCTATTCTATGGCCATATGCTAGCAGTTAATTAATATAATTATTATAATTATATAATATATGAAATATACAGGTTTTCCCAATAAAATCTTCTATGCCTATAAATGGTAATCAATTAACATAAACCTTCTTATGCCTTCAACAATCAAGTTTATTTCTTTTCCATTTGCCCAAGCAAAAATTAATGTCTAGTATCAGCAAAAAAAAATAATCAATAGTAACCACAGAAAATGGTCTGAGATCCATTATATTATCTTATCAAGGGTACAGCTAAGCCTCTGTAGTGGAGTAATTATTGATTATTCATTCATTTGGGAAGAATGTTGAGTTTTTTATGTCAAGGACTTTTCTAAATTTAGAAACATATTTGTAAAAATTTAAAATAAAAGCTATAAAATCACCTTAATTTCATAACAGAAATGAAAAAGCACGTGGTTTTATATTAGTGATGGTTTTGAAGAAGCATAAAACAACAGAAAAATACTGAAGCTGTGCAATATAGAAGGTTAGTTGACACATTTTAGCCTAATTAGCTGCTGTGTGAGTAGAGATGTGCGTATGATATGGGGCAAATGATATAATCAAATCTAAAAATCATGATTACAATAGCATAGACTATGAGCATAATAGAGTGCATGAGTCTACAGATAAGCACCTGAAACTGTAATTCAGTTGTGAACCTTGGGTTGTGATGGGTCTTAGTGACATATATATTGTCATGACAACACACCATGAGCCAGTATAGAAAAACAAGTTTATTTTGTTTACAGTAACAAAGAGTCTGTAAGTATCATTTTGGAGAACATGGCATCAGGCTGGTGAGCACGGTGCTGGAACAGTAGCTGAGAGAAACCATCTTAGAATGAACAAGAGAGGGAGGAAGGACAGAAAGAAAGAACTGGAATTAGCGTGGACTTCAAAGACCACCCCTAGTGACACAGTTTCTCCAACAATTTTATACTTTCTGACCCTTCTCAAATATTTCTACCAACCTGGATAAAGTATTCAAATATGTGAGCTGGGGGGGGGGGCACATTCTCATTGGAGTCACCACAAGATGTCACAGCGGTTTTAAAGAGAAAAGTAACAGTTGTCAAGAACCACCCTAAAGTCTGTACAGAGCCTGTAGGGGGTATGCGGTTGAAATAAAATTTCTAGGTGAGAAACAAGTACAAAGTTTCTATTGAGAACTGATAATGGATCATAGAATAGAGAAGCAGCAGGTTAGATGAGGTTATTGAGACTTTTAATTATTTTGACAGTTGGATCAATAATGCTTGCATGTAGAATATTTATGAAATACAAACAAACACGGGTGAAAAGGTGTTTTCAGCAAAAGAAAACTGAAAGAATATTTGACAATTATTGAGAAATAAAATATATGGAGGTTATCCACTGAGAGTTTTTCTTATGAATACAAATTTTGAGAAGTTTATTAAATATCCAGTAAATACAGTGAGTGCTTTTGGACATGAGAAGCTAAAGTTAATGTAAGAGCATCTTTATGGAGATTTAAGTTGTAAGGTCATTTAAAGACATATGGTAATCAGAGATCACATGTTGAAATTAAATTGCTAAGAAGTTTAGTAAAGATGAAGATAATAAGAGCTCTGTAGCCTGAGCCTTGGAACAAAGAGGTCAAGGAACCAAGAAAAGAAGAATGAAAAAGGCTGTCCTGAATGTCAAAGGAAAAACACATAAATGTGGAACCTCCTGAAGGCCACCTTCACTGCCTCCTCTAGAGTCTTGTGCTAAGTCCAGCAAGATGAAGATGAGAATTTTCACCGAATTCACAGTGGGAATGATCATCAGTGATTGTGAGAATTGGTTTTCCAGAGCAGTATATTATAAGGGTAGATTAAATAGCATGAGAGGAGGAACACATATATGACATTTTAAATAACTTTTCATATTTAAAGTAGAGCATAATAATGAGACAACTGATGGAGGCAAATGAGAGCTTTAAAGGATAGTTTTTTCTTTGATGATTAACTAATGCTGAATTGCTAGTGAATTACTAAAATAAAGAGGAAAATGATGATGTAGAAAGAGAATTGTCTTTTGGTTAATAAGAAAAGCTACTGTCTTATAAAATGATCAAAGAATATATTTTATATGTACATATAAATATATATATATTTAATAGAAAGAAACAGGTTTAAGAGTACAATGGCAGGACATTTGGTAATCTACTCGAGAAGCTTGTATAAAATCTTTGTTAATGGAATAGGAATAAACCCCAGCCGAACACAGCAATGGGAGGTGATATTTTAAAGATTCTACTGGAAGAATGTGTCACAAATGAGGTTTCTTGAATCTCAGAGAACAAGTGAGAAGCTTGGACAGTTAAAGATCTACTGGAAACTAGTACTTTTTTCTCCAAGACTAATATTTTGACAATATAGATGGAAAGAAAAGTAATACAAGAATTTCAGTGATTTTGTGGAGTTATTATAATGATGGGCCATCAGAACTAATTTGTGTATGATAGAGAAAGTGTTTTTCTTGCCATTTGATAAGGATTAAAATTAATAAAATGCATTTGTTTAGGATTGTCACTATGCTCTGTACTAGTAAATCTATGGTAGAGAAATATACATCAGAATAATAAAATATTTATAATTTATGGTTATTTTTCCACACACAGAGGAGAGATACATCATATATATTTTAGATGATCATAGACTATTTAATTAGGAATTTTCCCAGTTGACTTACGATCTGAAGAATAAGAAATACTAGCTCCAGACATTGGAACATTTTTCTATCGATTGTTGAGAGAAAAGAGGGTAACACACCAAAGAATGATTGCTCAGAAAGCTGGAACACAAAATGAGAATAATGACACTCAAAAAGAGGTATAAGATGTCATGATACAGGACATAAGGGTCTAAACAGAGGGAATACAAAATCTATTGTCCAAATCACGTACCCAGTGAGCAGACAGAATGCTAGATACAATATGCAATGAAGACAATAGAAAGCATCTGGGCATGGCCTGAACAATGTAATACTTACAGCCACCCTACTTATAAAGCATGAAAGTTACTTAAGCATTCCCCATGTCATAGGGAATCCCTGAATATTATGGGTAGAGGTTAAATAATCACGTAAATTAAAAAAAAATTCTTTTGACTACAGGGTACATATAAAATTGGATAAAACACATATTTGGCTTTTTACAAAGTAACTTACCAGGGCCATACAAAAAATAGAATGACACGCAAAATCTGTTTATGGGCAAGTGGATAAAAGCATCCATGAGCTCCTACTGGGACCAAATCATGGATGTGTTGTGCTCCTGAAACAACTTATGTTTCCCCTCAATTTTCCATAAATCTTTCATATCTGCATCAAGAAGAAACACCTCTATCTGTTGTATAGCCATTTCCCCAAGATTAAAACTTCTGTCTTGAAAGAAAACACTTTAAGACATAAGATACAAAAGAAAGGTGGCACAACAGGAAATTTTAAGACAAGATATTTTCGGAAAGTAACCCAGCAGGAAGATTTAAGGAAGGGTGAAAACCCCATTCTGCAGGCAAGCTCCTTTAGGTAAGAAGTAAAGAACTCAAAACAGCATCAGGAAATCCCAGGAAGTGAGCTGATTGACTAGCTTTCCCCTTGTCCCCCCAAATAATATATAAGCAGTGATAAGTGTTGGGAGGCACTACCAGACAAGATGAACATCTTTGAAGATGTTTAGACAACACAGCCTAGAAGACACAAAGCTGCATAGAAGAGGCTTCAGCCAGAGGAATCACCTGGAAAAGACAGTGTCCAACCTGTCTAGCTGGTTGTGGGCTGTGTAGCATATTCCATGTTTCCACTTTATGTGATCTCTGACCTATGTGGATGAGCTATAGTGATACAGATGTCTTTGAGTAATTTCTGATTCCGTTTGTGATCTCTGACTCATATTTCTGTAAGTAACTCCAGTGAAACATGTTGGTTCACCAAGCTAGATTTTGGTGCTACCAGTACTTTGGTACTGATATGCTCTCATTTCCCTGGTTTTTAGACGTTTGTTCGTGTCTCCTCAGGCAGTGTCATAAAACACTACCTTTGGGGGAGGAAAAAATGTGAACCTGAGGAAAAACTTGAACCTATAGACTCTCTATAGTCGAGAAAGCTATAGAAAATTGAGCACCATCATGATACAAACATAAAACTGACACTTTCTTGCTGGATCTGTGATAAGAGTGTCCTCGGTGCAACGTGCCATTGTTTGGAAACATTCAGGCTTTGGAGACAAAAATAAGAAAGTAGGTTAGGCTCAACCAGACTCTTACTGGTATGATAATAAATACCTGGAGCCCGGCAATTAGTACATTTTGGAAAGAGGGAGGATAAGAATGCTGCTGTTACAAAGAAGCCACAAACAAGAGCAAGGAGTGACATACTGAAGGATTTGGAAGGGGAAAAGGGC
Source organism: Chionomys nivalis (assembly GCF_950005125.1). NCBI lineage: Eukaryota > Metazoa > Chordata > Mammalia > Rodentia > Cricetidae > Chionomys > Chionomys nivalis. Next base: position 56,083,904 of record NC_080095.1, read on the forward strand.
ATGACGAAATGAAGTAATTATATTATAACATATAAAAATAAAAAATCAGGAAATATAATATTAAAAATGTAGCTGCTTTGAGACTAGGTATCTGGTCGTTTTCTCCTGACATACCACTTGCCTTTTGGACATGGCCAACAAAATCTGAGGAAAGACAGAGAAAAAAAAAAAGAGTTATCTAACAATCCTGTGAAAATGAGGGAAAATAAAGATTTATCACAAATGAATTGGGACAAGGGATTGAAAGAGCAGGGGACAAAACATAAGATATAAGCACACAAGTTCAAGGAGCCATTCCTGACGTAAAAAGATCAATCTGCAAAGTTCTCAGATTCAAGTTTTGGGTTCTTCCTTCCTTCCTTCCTTCCTTCCTTCCTTCCTTCCTTCCTTCCTTCCTTCCTTCCTCCCTCCCTCCCTCCCTCCCTCCCTCCCTCCCTCCCTCCCTCCCTCCTTCCTTCCTTCCTTCCTTCTTTCCTTTCTTTCTTCTTTCTTTCTGTGTCCAAACTTCTTTTATATGGCTTACAGGTGAGGGACTCTGACCTTACCTAGGGATACAGAATCTTCTCATGGTTAACTAGAGAAAAATGAAGAACTGCTCCAGGACTAAAAACTTTAGCTCTCTATTGAGACACTACCCAGAAAAGCTTCAAGTAAGCACAGTTCCAGAGGAGAAATTCTCTATCCACTGGCTGAAGGTCAATGTCTCCCTGGCCCCGTAAACAGTATTACTATAAAACAGAAGAGCAGAGGTGGACTGAAGCTTGATTAAAAGCCCATCACCTGAAATGGCTGTGTGTCTATACAGCCTGCTCCAATATACCAGAGAGTGATCACCAGAAGAACAATAGCAGCACCAGAGGCAGTGAGAGAAAAGAGCCAATGTAAGGGGGAGAGGGGAGAAGGAGGCTAGAAAGTCTCCAGAGCCATGCTGGGAAAGACCAGCACCAGTGAAGGTGGAAAAACCTGGAATCCAACAGAGGGATTTCATCCATCACACAAAGATGTGGTTGTTTACCTCCTTCTTCGAAGATCCATTCTCCACAGACTACTCAGTTTGTTATCTAGAGCTAGTCCCCTTTGCCATCAGAATAGTCACATGGTTTCAAAATTCACACGTACATTTCTAACTGATTGCCGAACGAATAAAATGGAAGCTGGTGTTCCAGGGTTTACCTTTTTTTCTAGATTTTTTACAGTTTGTTTGTTTGTTTGTTTTGGCTGCTTTATTCTGGTCACCAAAACAAAATGCTCAGAGGGCCACATTTCACTGCAACTACTCTATTGTTCATACGCTATTGTTTAGCAGAGTCCTTCATCTGAGCAGAGCATGCCTGGATTAATTCCTCCACTGTCTAAATATTTCTTCTCTCTCCTTTTTTTAGTCTTTTCTCTCATCCTCTTCTTCCTCTTTTTCTTCCCCCACCCTATCGTTTAAAAATTTCTTCTGCACTTTTTTCTTCTCTCTTTCCATCCTTCCCTTTATTCTTCCCTGTCCTTTCTTTCATTCCTTTCCCCTTTATCCCTTTCCCTCACAATCCCATAACTTCTTTCTTTATCATTCTCACCCTTTCCTTCCTTTTGCTATTTCTTTCTTTACTAGTTCGTTTGTTTTTATTCTTTTTCACTATTTTTGAGGAAGTGTTTCAGGCTGGTCCTGAACTCACAATCATCCTGCCAGCCTCCTGAGTTCTTTCGGAATACCATATTAGTCGCTATGTTTGTCCTCCTAGATTCTTTGATCCACACATCTGTTTAATCATTTATTGTTCTTAATCTGTGTTTGGACTTAAAGGTCCAATGTCTCTGAGAGGGAAGTGGTTATTCATAGTTATGGTTTAAATTGCATCTCTCTTTACCTCCCATAATAAGGCGAAGTGCCAATCCCCAACAATATAAAAAAATGTTTTTATTGAAAAGAAAGTCCTTGAAAACATAGCAAAATAGATTGCCTTGGTTTTTTACTCAATTGCTACTTTACTCAACATATCAAGTGTAATAAGAGTAGAAATACAGAAAGACATGTAGATGCAGGAATGATGGAGAGAGCTGAACACCACACCTTGTGACAAAAGGAAGAGACTGGAGTGCTGCAGATGCCAAATGAGTAGCACCGTGGATGACACTAAACCACACAGAAGGATAAGGCAAGAGAAGATGCTCTACACAGCGGGGACAAGGCCTTGCAAATCTTGATGTTCAATTTTGTGCTCCAGAATTATAGAATAAAAATTTCTGTTATGCCAATTAGTTGAGCATTTTGTCATAGTCATCTTTATAACCACAATAAAACTTAACCTTGAAGAATGACTATGCCAGGAACAATTAGAGGTAATGAGTAAAACTATAAGTACATAAAAGAAAATTGGAAAAATTCTAAAATGGTTCAATGGTTAGACAAACTAGAAAAATATATAAAGACGTGTAAGTATAGCACACTAAAATGTTCATCTATGAATAATATATAGATAAATACAACATAAACATTCAAATTGATTTAACTAAAATTTAATATAACAACAACAGGACAATAAGAACCTGAGGACAGAATAGTAGAGGCAACAATGTTTGTTTTTTTTAAAAAAAAGAAAAAAATTATTGTACAAAAATTGGTTAATTATCTGATAATGCTGTATATCTGTGCTTCTAGTTCATGGAAACAAGAAAATAATCAAAAGTACTTTTGCTTAATTTTTTATGAGGTTGGAAGTAGGGAAATATAGTGGAAATAGATAGTGGAAACATCTCAATAGGAGTTTACTGAATTTGGCTTTAAACAATTTATTTCTATTAATTAAAATAATATTCTCATGTATTGCTTTAGTAGCAAAACAAAAAGCATTAAATTATATAATGCAATAAGAACCAAATATTCAGAGAATAACAAAGAATTTATAAACATTAAGAACATTTTAGTATTAATAACAATTAACTCTATGAAATGAAATTTCTAAAAACTGGTCTTAGTTTGGATTACTGTAGCTACGTTGCAACACCATGATCAAAAGCATATTTGGGAAGTAACAGATTATTTGGCTTACATTTCTGTATCCATAGCCCACCACCAACGAGTCAGATCAGGAACTCAAATAGAGAGGCAACCTGGAGTTAGGAGCTGATGCGGAGGCCAATGAGAATGTTGGTTATTGGTTTGTATCTCAAGGGTTGCTCACCAGCCTTTCTTATGAAACCCAGGATCATCAGCCCAGGAATGCCACCACCCACAATGGGCTGGGCCCTCCTCCATCAATCACTATTTAAGAATTGCCCTGCAGAGCCTGACAGTGGTGGTGCATACATTTAATCCCATCACTCGGGAGGTAGAGACAGGCAAATCTCTGTGAGTTCGAGGCCAGCCTGGTCTATAAGAGCAAGTTCCAGGACAGGCACCAAAGCTACAGAGAAACCTCATCTCAGAAAAAGAAAAAAAAAAAAAATATATATATATATATATATATATATATATATATAGAGAGAGAGAGAGAGAGAGAGAGAGTGAGAGAGAGAGAGAGAGAAATGTGCTACAGACTTGCCTACAGCCTGATCTTAAGGAGGCATTTTCTTTTCTATTTATTTATTTATCCATATATTATATTCCAATCACAGTTTTCCTCCCTTCACTACTTCCAATATCCCCCCACCTTCCACCTCCCGCAGATCCACTCCTCCATTTCCCTTCAGAAAAGAGCAGGCCTCTCAGGGATATCAAAACAAATGGCATAACATGTTTTAATAATATTAGGCAAATAAATTGAGTTTCCTTCCCCACAGATTACTAGCTTGTGTCAAATTGACAAGATACTATCAAGCATGCTAGCCAACATTAGAAAATTTGAAAATACAAGATGATTAATTAGAACAAATATTATTTAGAGAAGTTTTTATCAGACAAATTTGAGAAAATACATAGAACAGAATTGAAGGTTAAAAACCTGTATATGCCACTAAAGCAAATGTATAAGAGTTATATACTATCATCATCTTATCAAATCTTCAGAATCCAGCTCCTTTTGTTATTGTTTTGTGTTGTTATTGTGTCCGTTGGTATATTTTATTTTTGTTGTTTTGTCTCTCGTCATTGTGTATTATTTTACATCATGTGTCCATTCTCATGTGTCTTCCTTTGCAACTTTTGTGATTCACTAAAGTTTATCCACTTTTCTTAAGTTTGGCTTTAATTCCTATTCTCTCAGGAAAATTTCACTGCTAAGTACTTACTTCTTTTATGCAGATGGTTGACTCGGCATGTTTTGCCCCATATATTATGGCCACATTTGAGCATCTATTAATTTGTTATGTTTCAAACCATAAAATAAAATACTACTATGTCTGACTTTTTGAGGTAGTCATATTGGGTTTAAAACTTAATATCCAAGGATATTTTTAATCTTTCTAACATCACTCCATTTTCTAAGACTCTCAATTTATCAAATAAATATTTCCAGAATTGTATAGTATTTCTCGCAATGCAACATTTCTGATATAAAATAATTTATTAAAGTGAAAAAAATTAAACAAAATTTTATCGTTATATTAGCTCCAAATATATGACTACAAATAATAAGGCAATCTGAATATATACACCATACATGTCTAATGTTTGTAAATTATAAATTATTACAAGGTAATCTTGATAGATAATAATATTGTTAAGTATTTATAGGAGACTTGCATAAAATTATTAAAGGCATTCTCTATGTCATTTCTTAATTTTCAGTTTTAAAAGATAATTTAGTCCTCTTGAAAAGTATTCACATTTTTTGTTTTCTGGTTTTTAAATCACACTACCTATATATTATTAGTTAGATAAAAGACAAATGATATTATCACGTGTGGGTAAATCACACTCAGTTTCTTGTTTCAAGCTAACGTGTATCATTTATGTTTTCCATTTACCTTGCAAGAGTGTCTTTAAAAGGATATTCCAAATTTCCTTAAGAAATACATTCAGGAAAGATCATTATTTTCCTCTGTTTTATAAATCTTATTATATATATATGTTAAAAGTTATTTGAAAAAAGCAATGTAACTACAAAAATATTGCATTATTTTCACTTCTCACGAGGCCCCCTTCACTGCAGTAAACCAGATTTAAATTTTGCTGGAGTTCCCAGAAAGTCTATTTACCACCTGGGGATAGTATCCCTGGAGATTCCACAGATTGAGGAGATTGATACAAGGATGAAAAGCTCAAAGCAACTGTTAAAATATGCTCAGATAGAAATGGAAAGAAGAGCGATAAGCAAATAATACAGATTTTAATTAAAGAAAGAATAAAGTTTATCTTGGGGATACATTTGTATTTGACCAAGTTTTATATATATATGTCAGTTATCTGACATATCTGACATTCCTCTGAGTCACTGTGCTACTGGAAAAAAAGCCAAAAGTACATTATATTCAGCATTAATGGTTTTAATAATTACCATCATCATTTACCTGAACACTGGATGATTTTTGTTGTTGTGAATTCAAGCTGGTCCCTAAAACATACATAGAATTAGAAAAAAAAAACCTTGATTATGCAAATCGAAATTGCTTCCAATCATTCAACATGACCTATCAGAAGTCAGATTTATTGATTAGTCATAAATTTTGTGTAGTACATACTTAGATATGTAAGTGTGATAAACTGAGTTCACATTTAAGACTTGTTAATTTAAAAAATATTTGAATATATGCATGTGATAGAGTTGTTTCTAGGAGAAGACAAACAAATTCAATTCTTTTTAAGAAATGTTTTATATTAATCCCAGCACTCAGGAGGCAGAGGCAGGCGGATCTCTGTGAGTTCGAGACCAGCCTGGTCTACAAGAGCTAGTTCCAGGACAGGCTCCAAAACAACAGAGAAACCCTGTCTCGAAAAAAAAAAAAAAAAGAAAGAAATGTTTTATGAATTACTATTAGGTTTTAGTGACCATACAAGTAGAATCAATGATGCCACTTTTTGCATAATAAATTTTGTGGACAATAGTTAATACTGTGTTGTTTTCCAGCTCCCAGTAAAAGAAAATAAAATATTATTTAAAAATGAAATATTAATATTAAGTTATATATGCTCTGCTATATAATGAGCTATGTAATAGTAACAAAAATAATTTTTTATAAATCCTTTGAAACAAACTGTGGTAGGCTAAAGAAATTAAAGTTGATGGACCAATGATATTATTAGAAGGTTAAAATAAAAACATGAATGTATAATAGAAACCAAAAGAGTGTGAAAAAAGTATTTTTACTTGAAATGCCAAGCATAATTTAACAAGGGAAAGAAATATGGAAGAATTATTTGAAGAAATAAAGACTACAATTTTCCCTGCTTTAATTAAAGTCAGTTCATTGTAGATAAAAAGTCCCGGACAACCCTGAAGGAAGCAGTCAAACGCCTCATCTTGCTCAAGCTTTTGGCAAGTGAAGGTTTTCATGTGAAAAATTCTTAAAAAGTTATTAAGATCTTTCTGTCTTTTTCTTTTTACAGAAGAGTCCTATATTCGTGGCTTTATCTTCTGAGTAGGACCAGTATTTGTACTTTTATCTAAGTATGATTTTTATTGCCAAGACTTATTTTTAATAGCTAGAGTAGTTTGTTTTTCAGTATGTTGTTTATTGTCATACAACAAATGTATATGGTATATAAAAAAGAAAATTCTGAATGAATTGCAAATCTTGCACAATTTTACATCACCATGTAAGTTATAGCTTTATGTTACTGTCTATATATTTATCCCATATAAATTATATGTAAATATTTTAGATGGTATTATAATATGTAATATAATGTGTATATTATATTATAGACTTGTATATAAATACATATACCATATATTTATATTTTCAAAGCACCTACAAAATACAAAGTTTTTTAAATGCGCTGCTGGGTCTGTAATATTTATCTGAAAAGTGAGGCTCACCAGTCGACTACTTAAAACAGCACTTGGGAAACTGTGGGGTTACTCACAAATATAAAGAGAACAAACAACTTATGGCAAGAAAAATGTGTCTTACAAAAGTATGTTTTTTAAAATGTCCCTGTGTTCAAAAACATATTTTATTAACATAAAGTTAAATGACATAACAATGAAGTGTTAGAATTGTGATTGCAAACTGTAACCCCAAATAAACTAATGTGCAAAAGGAAAGCAGCACGGTAAGATGTGTTCCCTGCCAGAAACGATTGCTACATCTTCAAAACACTAAGGTGACCAATGTAATATTTATAACACTGAAAAGCATTGAATTATTGAGGAGCTACATTTGCTATTACTTTGGGAAGTTAAATGTCCACAAGTTCTCTAATTTTTTTTACTATATTGTGTTTCCTTTGATAATAAAAATCTCAATTCACGTGTTTATTCATGTTAAGATATGACATTATTTTCAAAGTCCCTCTTCATTGGCATAAATTTTACCAAAATCTGCAATACTATAATAAACAAAATATGATATCATACATATACACACATATACATTATATAACTACACACATATCACATACACACACATATGTAAAGGCAATGTACTCTCAGGACAAAAATTCCAATTTCAGTCAGCTCTTACAGCCATTTTCTGCTCTTTTGGTTAACTCTGCATGCATGTTGCATGTCAATAGGGTATATTGAGTATGATTTCACTATATAAAAATAATCTGGGTATCATGTTAGATTTCTCCTCTACTGGCTGTTCTGTTGCTATTGATATCAACCCGGTTTCTATCAGAATTTAAATGCCTTCAACAAAAAGAAATTGGAAAATAATTGAACTCTTCACAGTTTGTTTTAGACATGCAGGGATTATCCCTACTTTTAAAAGGTTATTTGTTGATAACATGCATAAAGAAAGTGACCCTGCTAGCTCATCTCATTGCCTTTCCTGCTGTAAACTTCAAGTCTTAACCAGCTCAAAATTTTAGGTCTCTACAATCTGTCAACAATGATAGAGTTCTGTTACCTTATGAACAACCTTGGATGGATTTTTAATAGTTGATATATCTCAACTTCTTGAGAAAAGAAAATCCTCTTAATTCATTACTGGAAATCCACAAGGATCTTTCACTTGTTCTTCCAAAATTGAATGTTCCTGTGCTTGCAACCCAGTGCTTCCTCAGTCAAGAAATCTCTTTCCTTCCAGTCCCTCTCTGTCCTTTGGAAGCAGATGCAGAGATCCACAGCTAAGCACTGGGCTGAGTACAGTTTAAGAGATGAGCAGTAATATGAACAAAGGAGTCAAGACCGTGATAGGGATACCCACAGAAACAGTTGACCTGAGCTAATAGGAGCTCATTGACTCCAGACTGACAGTTGGGGGGACTGTATAGGCCCTCTGAATGTGGGTGACGTTGTGTGTCTTAGGCAGTTTGTGGGGTCACTGGCAGTGGGACCAGTATTTATTATCCCTAGTGCTTGAATTGGCTTTTTGGAGCCCATTCTCTTTGGAGGGATACCTTGTTCAGTCTAGAAATAGGGAAGAGGGCCTTGATCCTATCTCAAAGTGATGTGTCAGACATTGTTGACTTCCCATAGGAAGCCTTACACTCTCTGATAGTGGATGGGGAGTGGGATGGGGGAAGGTAGGGGAATGAGAGGAGGGGAGGGAGGGGAACTGGGATTAGTAAGCCAAATGAGAAAAAAAAGTGTTTTAAAATAAATAAGTAAAAATTTGAAAATGAAAGTATCATTTTTCTGAAATATAAAATTACATAGTGAATTGAGGTGTATTTACTAATTCATTTGAAATATGTCATCAAATCCTAAGCTAATATAGCTCTGAAAAAATAAAATATTTCCAAGAGCATATCTGACCTTAAATTTCAGCATATTTAAGAAATTAGGTTTTTGTATGTATAAATATAAAATTAATTCATTTTAATAATTGAACTTCTTTAAACAAAATATACACAATGACACGAATTTCAGTAGAATTTTTTAAATTTCTCAAATATACTGAATTTAATCTCACATATGGTCATGCATTCATTACAAAGCCTGGTTTTGACCATTCAGATATGTCTTATTTGTGGTTTTCCAACAATGTGAGGAAACTCAGGTTATCAAGTAGACAGTGATACTGTCTCACTTAGGTTTTTGATACTCTTTTAATTTATTCTATAGTAGCTCAAAATATGTAACTTTATATCTCAAAGTACTACTGTCAGGTCAGACTAGTTATGACAAAGGACTGTACACTGCAAAGCCCGATGGAACTTCAGAAGTAGATACTTCCTTGAGGGGACAGACAGTGGATGCAGAAGGAACAAGTATCATGTCACAGCACTGTGGAACCTTAGAGACACTACTTCCTTTAAAATAATATCTTTCAATAGGATTCCTGAACCATAGAAATATCAACCCATACCTAAAGACCTGCTTTTTGAGGGCATTTAGCAAAGTTTGCTATGGTAGACTCTTGCTGAATTTTATAACTTTTAAATGTATACTTTATACATTTTAAATATTTAAATATCTATATGTACTCTGGCCTCATACACCCCATTTTCAGCCATGAACCTGATGATAATGGAGGTTTACAATGCTTGTAAAGGAAGAGGGGAAAGTTGAAAGGGTCTTGGGATGCACATTAGTGGTAGGGTGATTGCCTTACATACTCATGGCTCTGAGTTCTGCCCCCAGCATCACTAAATAAAAAGAAAAGGAAAACTGTTGAGAATAAATCATGTAATTTTATAATTGATTGATATCACCTAATTTCCAAATATTGTGCTTTCAGTTTGTTTCAACCGCCATACCTCTATGAGCCCACTTGACAGTTCACAAAGCCTAATACAGTCATATGAATGTATAGACTTACTGAATTTTCTTTCTGTTGGGGATGGGTGAGAGTCAAGTGTTATTTTCTTAATCTCTTATCACAGCATATTATATTATATGTATAACACAAGAGTTAATGTTTTCAGATCCCAGTACACATGAGAGTCATCTTAAGTTCTTTATGCTTCTGATTACCTTTATTTAATTGTTAAATATCCCTGAGAAAAATCACACATTACATAAATTTATAGAAGAAAAATAGAAGATCCACAAATGTGATATTATATGTATGGGGTCCAAAGGGGTAATGAGTTATCCCTTTAGGAGAAATAATTTTTAAAATACTCTATTTTTAGATTTATCGATGAGGTAATACATTTTATTAACATAAAACTGGATGATACTATAAGCACTAGCAGTTTTCAGGTGCCTAAAATAATAGAATGCTTATGATCATGGGTTATATATTATTATATTTGCATGCACATTGTCTGAGCACCAATTTCATGTGTGATTGATTTTCAAAGTGTGGTGAACAGAATACATTTTCAAGGTCCATTTATTCAAGATGAGGTTCAAGTCACATAAAATACAAGTAACTTTGCATGAATTATGAAGACAAAACATTTTCCAATATATCATTGTTCACATGGATTCCTAAGGTAGAGCTCTTTCATTAATGACACAATTAGTTTAATCTGTTCTTCCCTAGCCTAATATTTATGTCAAAAATTATAGTTTATATGATCATAATATATGATATATTTCATATATATAACAACAACAGAAGACATTTTCTCATGAACTTTTCTGCAATGATTAAGTACATCAAACCTTGTTAACTTTTCATCCATTCACTCATACAATGAAACATTCATTTATTTATCGAATTATTACCTAAAAACTTATTGCAAATATGCATTTTCATGACACTTATTACTTCATGAGGAGGTAAGTTAAGAAAATTGATGAAGTTAGATATATAACTGGATATAACATAAATTGTTTCAGTGTGGTAGAAGAAAGTCTTTCCCTAAGTAATTCTATTAGGGATATCTAACCAAGATAACCATGTTGTGTCTCCAACATGGACAACAGAATTCTTTTCAGGTTGACCATCTCATATTTCTCCTTACCTCAACATGCCTTCCTAAAACTTTCAGTCCTCTTCTTCCTTTTTTTTTAATTTATTTTTCTCATAACGCATTGAGTCTAACTAGTGATGACTTTATGTGTGAATGTAGGGCCATCTATTGGAGCGTGGGCAGCCTAGTGGTAGCCAATACCTCCACACAAGAATGACTTTCCCTTAGCGGATAGTTCCTCAGTTAGGAGTGGAGCCTGGTGAGCTCCTTCTCTGTTCATGATGGAACTTTGGCTGACTAGATTTTATGTAGAATCTGTATCAGTCTTTTGTAATGCTAGTTGCTCGGAACTGTAGCTACCAACCTATATGAAGCTTCAGTATCACACAGAGGTCATAGTTAGGGTCACCAATTGATAAGTTCAAATGACTAGTCACTGATTTCTTCCATCTCAGTCACTTGACATTTATATAAAATATGCAGTTAATTTTGGCCTCAAGCAATTAAAGTCATTCCTCCTTATTCAAGTGGAAAATTATTGAGACTTCAGGCATCATAGAGCATGTCATAGTCATAAGCCTTTATAGATGTAAGTCTATAAATGTAAGTCATTTTTGTAATTGTATGTGTATGTGTATACATGTTTCTGTGTTTATATGTGTGAGTAAAAGTTTGTGCAATTATGTGTGAGTGCAGGTGTGCACGTGTGTCAATGTAAGAGAGAGGACCATCTCAGGTTTCCTTCTGTCTTGTAAAATTTGGGAGATTTGTTCTGTCCCCCTCCTCTAAAGTAACTGTAGGAATGAAAGTCATTCAGTGAAAGTCATTCATTGAAATGTCGTTTCAGATGCAAGATGCTACCATTGGATTTACAGACATTTTGGTGGTTGAACTTGGTTCCTCTTGCTGGGTAGCAAACTCTATACCCACTGAAGCTTCTCCATATCCTGCACATAAATTCTTCCCCCAGAGAATTCCAGAGGATAGTAAAGTAGTTGTGACGTATCTTTAAGTTTAAGGCAGTTTTGAGAATTTAGAAATGACATATAAAATATGAAGATGTATAATTTATTAAGCAGTCCATTATTAGCCTTAAGGGGTAAAATTCTTTTGGTTCTCCTTAGATCCAGAATCCAGGCAACCAAATTTTATCATGGAACAATATTATGCAATATCTAAGATCACATTAAAATGACAAAATATACAACTTTGGATAAGGCACAGTACAGTTTTAAAATTTCCCATATTAATGAATATCAACATTTTAAAGTTGAAGAGAATGAATGGAGTAGAAATACAATTTCATGATGTTCACAATCTTTAAAGTTTAATCATCTTTTTAAGTAAAAGACCACCTTTTGCTACAAGGTGATATCCAGTATTAATGATGGCAATATTTGTTTCTCAGTTCAGGGAGAAAATCCTGATTGAACAGTCACTGCTAAATTTTGAGTCTACAGCTTTCTCAACTTGAGAAAGTTTGCTTATGTAGGAAGCTCTTCAGGATGGCATGCTATTTATTAAGTCGTTGCTATTCCACTCATTAAATCATGACTTCCACATATAGCTTTCCTCAGAAATACAAACAGTCAGTCCATTTCTCTTGTATAAACTTCTAAAAGCAAACTGTTTGGAGCTTGCTGGCTAGGGGAATAAGAGGACTCCATTTGTAGAGGGTGGAGCGCAAGAAGGACATGGATTCTTATCGCTGATAAGTTAACAAGGAAATCACATGCATCTTTACTCCATTTTTTAATCACCTAGTATCAATTTCTGGGAGACAGTAAACAGACCAGAAACTATTAGTGTGCATTAAACATGAATGAACAGTTTTGCCTTTTGAATAGGTTTTAAACACCTAAACATAAAATGGTAAATAAAAAATGGCATAAAAATGTACAATGATTATTCCTAAATAACCACCTCAGTTTCCTGACCTGTGACAAATGGGGATTAAAAAAAAGACACTATGATAATATTAATAACTATAGTATTTTAAAGAAAAATGAGAGCATGAGACACCTTAAAATCTTCCGTGATGATCCAGAAAGATGCTACAGGCTTTCTGATTACCATGACATACTTACCATTTCTTTTTATTGTGTCAAATTTCATGTTATACTCAAAGACATTTTTTTTCCTCTGGTATTTTTTTCACCAAAATGTTTTCATTGTTTGAGGAAGGTATTTATATAGGCAATATATTATACTTTTCTTCTGGACAAGTGAAATCAATAATCATTATACCTCTCAGGAATCATTGCTCCATTGTTCACTAGTAACTGTGTCTCCTTGCACTTTTTCAAACATATCATAAACAACAATCTGGTGTTGTTTACCAATATCAAGATTAATGATGGATACAGGAAAGAAGTTTGTCTATATATATATATATATATATATATATATATATATATATGTTTGATTAATATTGTAAACAATTTTCTTAAATCATTGCTTTACCCTTGATGTCTTGAATAAAAATCCCTAGAGATTAAAACAGCATCATAATTAGAATTCTTTAGTATCAAACAAACCTATTAATCTAAAAAACCCTTTATATAAGATTCATATATTTGTTCTCACTATTGAGTATTTTATTGTATGTGGTAGTTTGTGTAATCAGACACACAAAGACAATAACATGAATAAAATATAAAAATAATAGAAAAGCTTTTCATTCAGAGTGTATATAATCAACTAAAAATCTCAGGACTCTACCAAAAGAATTTATTTCACAGATAACATTTAATAGTTTGCATTGTACAAGATCATGCGATGCACATAAATTCTAGAAGGAAAATGGAAATACAAAATTTAGGAAATGAAATGACTCTTGCAGTAATAAATTACCTATTTAAGAATGACTACAACAAAATACATGTGATTGCTAAACTAATATTTAAACAATTTCTTTATGAAAATCAAGAAAATTTAACTGAATGCAAAGTTATACTGTATCTATGGGTCAGATTATCAAATTTATTTTTTTGTTTGTGGTTTGCCAATATCAAGATTGACAGTGGATAAAAGAGATGTATAAGAGATATGTAGGTTGTAAGAAAAAAACTCTAGTTAGTGTGATGTCATATTATTATTAGTTATATCTTTTTGTTATGTATAACATATACTATAGGCAGCTTGATTAAAAAGATCTCCTGAGTAAATTAGAAGCATGGGGACATTGGGGGAGGGGAGAGGCAGGGAGGGCAGCAGAGAAAAATGTAGAGCACAATAAAAATCAATATTTTTTTTTTACTAAAAAAAATTAAAAAGTAAATGAGAAGAAAAAGTTTATATGGCTCTACAAAAAAGCAAAAGGGACATATACATTAAAAGTGGACATTATTTTTTCACTTTCTTCTGATTTCAAAGCTAAATTAAAAATAATATTCAAGATAATATTACCAGTGTATAAGAATATATATGTAACTAAATGGAATAGACTCCAGAGTCCAAATACTAATAAGAGTGTAATAACAGATATTCTAAGAGAACTCAAAGCAATTCAAGGAATTAAAATTTCTGTCAAGAGTTATTGCTGGACCACTAGCACATTAATTATAGGGAAATATTAAACTTGAAAAGACACCACATCTTTAAAACAATTGAAATGAGCCCTAAACATAAGTCTAAGAAAATAATTAATAAAGTTTCTAAAATAAAGTGTTATATAGTGTTTTTATATTGTATGTTAAAAGAGTTTCCATAGGATAGAAAAAAACTCACTGACTATAGATATGATAAATTAGATTTTACAAATAACATAGACTATTTATCACAAGAAATCATTAAGAAAATGAATATTGCAAGCGCCAGAATGTATGAAAATATTTTCAGATGAATATATATGTATATATAAAATGTATATACAGCCAAGTGGTGGTGGTGCATGCCTTTAATCACAGCATTTGGGAGGCAGAGGCAGGAGGATCTCTATGAGTTTGAGGCTAGCCTAGTCTACAAGAGCTAGTTCCAGGACAGGCACCAAAGCTACACAGAGAAACCTTGCCTTAAAAAAAATGTATATACATACTTATATAATTTTATCAAATTTATATATAATGAAATTTAATAGCTCTATTAAAATCTCCGACCAAGTCTGTCTAAAAACTGTAAAATCCATGATTTTACATTTAAATGATAGATAGAAGGTAAGGGCTTCTTGAGGCATATTTTTTCACTGTTACTAGAATAACTAAAGTGTGTTTGTGTGTGGTGTGGTGTGTTTGCTGATACACATACATGTTCATACATGTAGGAGCTAGACTTTAATGTCAGGTGTATTTATCATTTTCTACATTTTTTGTTGTCTCCAATAAACTCTGAGTGGCCTAAGCAAAGAGGGAAAGAAAGACCTGATAATCTTCCTTACTTTGCCTTTCCACCTCCCACCCCTGAATCATATCCTGGCTAAGCAAGCACTCCACCCAATGAGCTGTTTCCCCAGCCATGCTTTGTTAAAATTAAATATTGACATCGATATCATTAAAAATGTGGAAAATCTGTAGCATTCATAATTTTATGGGACACTCAATTATTCTATAATCACTTTGAATAACTAGTGTTTTTTTAAATCAAACTAAATATTTATTGAAAATATGACCATTTCTATTTATAGGCTTTGTCCTTCAAAATCAAATATAACTTTGTTATTAATTGCCAAGGTGCCAATTAACATAAAGACTGTTGTAGCTGCTTTTCTATGGATGCAATAAAATTTACCTAACTAAAGCAATTTAGGAAGGAAGGGCTCGGACAGGCTCCAAAGCTACAGAGAAACCCTGTCTCGAAAAACCAAAAAAAAAAAAGAAGGAAGGACTTAATTCAGCTCACAATCTCTGAGGCCACAATCCATCACTAAGGGTAAATAATAGGAGCAGGAGTTAGAGGCCATTGGTCACCTTGCATCTCTAGTCAAGAAACAGAGTAAGGGAATGCTCGTGTTTAGTTGAATGTGAGACTTCAGGATAGGAGCCCAAAGAATGGTACCATTCAGACTGTGTTCTATGGAGCCACTCATTTGTTCCTGGCTGCCCAGACCCAAAATAACCACACAGACTGTATTAATTAAATCACAGATTGGCATATTACCTCTAGATTCTTATTGGCTAGCTCTTATATCTTAATTTAACTCACTTCTATTAATCTGTGTAGCAGCACCACATAAGTGTGGCTTACAGGCAAGGTTCTATTCAACATCTATCTCTGGTGGGGCTACATGTCTTCTTTCCACTCCGCCTTCTTTTTTATAGCATTCAGTTTAGTTTTTCCCACCTAACTTTACTATTCCCTTTCACAGGCCAAAGCAGATTCTTTATTCTTTAACCAATAAAAGCAACACATATATAGAAGGACTTCCTATACCTTCTCCCCTTTTTGTTTAAATGAAAAGGAAGGCTTTAACTTTAACCTAGTAAAATTACATATAACAAAGCAAGTATCAAGTAAGAATCATAGCTACAATTTTTATACTTACTTTATCTTTTATAACTAAGAAAAACTGTAACTATTTTTCAAGTCTATCAAAGTCTCCAAAAGGATATAATACTACCTAAGTAAAGAGAAAGTGCATTGTTATCAACTTCCAAAACTCTAGAATTGACAGGGATATCTCACTTCCTGAACAGTCCACCCAAAATTCTTCTGTAATGCTGCAGCATTCATCTTCAGCAGACTTTTCCATGAAGCAAGAAATTTTAAAGACAGTTCTGTCTATATTGGCAGTTTGTCAGTCAGTTTCTTCTGTGTTGTGTAGAATGTCTAGCAGACTCTTTCATGAAGATGAACCCCGAAGGATCATCTCACCTTTACGCAAATTCCGCTGTCATTTCTCTATGGGTCCTGCATATCCAGTTCATACAGTAGAGCATCAAGCAGTCTAGGCAAAAGCAGTTTCTTGCCCAAATGTCTAACCAATGCCAAAGGAGCCTTTTGGGTGGCCATAATCCTCTTGAAGTAGACTGGTGCTGCCAGAAGCAGATGTGTCTCATTGTCATGAAAAATCTTAAGTTCTTAAAACATTTTAAATGCCATATTATGAAAGTCTTTGAAAGATCTGAGGAATATCTAACTGAAATATGTCTCTATATCTCTAGAAAATCTAACATGACAACATGCTTTACTATTATAGATAGTTATCATTAACCTATATTTCTTAATTATAATTACTTTTTAAATAAGCTGCACAAACACAATATCTTAATCAAAAGCAGAAATATAAATATAACAAAATTGACCTTAAATTTGTATCAATAAACCAAGATCCATACCAAGGCAAAATACCCATCTCAATAGCATATCCCCCCTTTAAAATAAACACACATTTGTAAACAATAATTTAGGGAATTTGGACATAGTTCTCTCCAAACTGCTTCCTGCTTTATGTTGGGCAAAGTAATTTTGGGGGGTGTTTATTGTGACTTTTAAGATGGTTTTGGTCCATCAAACCACGTTAGTCTGGAAGCAATCCATAGGTTCTCATCTTCTGTGGATACAAATGCACAACCTCTTTTCCAAAGCAATATATCCTTAGACCCAAATTCTGAAGTCATAACACCTTTAAAATACATTTGTATGTTTAGCTTCACAGCCCATAAAATAAAATATCTCTCTGTACTTAGCTCATTCACAGTCAAAACATTCAAAGAAACACAATAATATACATAATCCAGACTCTCTGTGTATATTAATTACATCTTTACGTGGCTTATTTTTCTTACTCTATTACTTTTTCTACAAGTTTAATATTTATTTTATTTTCTTTACTTCTTTAATCTATGACTGTCTATACTATTTTATATTACATTTACTTTATTCTTACTCTTTTTCTTCTCTCTCCCAAGCCTATGTACATTTTTTTTAAACACACTGTGTCTTATTTAGAGGTCTTTTATATCTGAATCTGTACTCTTATATATCTGTAATTCTTTTCTGTCCTGGAGAGCTTTTTAAATGATAAGCAGCTAGGTCACAGCACCCTTGGGTGCTGGCTCTGCCTCTCTCCACCTTTCCTACATCAAGAGTACTCTTGTCTCACACCTCAGATAATTTAATCAAGACAAACCCTCACAGGTATGTCCAGAAGAAGGTTTTCACAGCCACTCTATATAAAGTTGACAATGAGGTGAACCATCACAACAAACAAAAGGAAAAGTAGTGTATTTCTGATAAATATAGTGTATTTTTTATCAATTAAGATTCTCGGCTATGAGTTAATACTATCTTAACACAACATGGGAAAACAATATAATAAGATTACAATTATATAAGCTTATATAAATTTGCATGAGAATTAACAAAGTGATACATGTAATAGACTCAGTTGTGATTGTTTATACTTTGGGATCAATTCCTTGAGATAAAATAGTATTTTCCTGGGTGAATGATTGCATTCTGTATTGTAACACTTGTCAAATCTAATAAAATCAAGTACCTGAAATATGAGTTAGTTATTGTATCTAGATTTTTACCTTACCACAAAAACAGTTCAAGAAATCCAAGTTTTGATGAAAATATTGGATATTGTTTTAATGCATTATTGCATTATACACCTATATTGATAGGTTTATAAAATGGAACAGCCCCTTTGACATACTTGTTTTCTATATCCACATCTATTTAAACTAAACAAGTATATACTCTGTGGCTTATAAGTTTCTATAGCATGTCAACATAATTATTTATAATCTTTAAGGTTCATAACATACCTGCTTCTAGCTATTAATACAAAAGTATGAATTTACATGTTTGCTAAAAGACTATTGAATCTTTAACTGTGTTATTACAATTACTATGAACAGTAAATCAAATGCCTATCAATAGGATCAGACATTTACTCCCTTGGGTTCTTAAAATCTTTTCAACACCTCTTCTGTGATCAAAACATATTATTTTCATGTATGAATATTAAATCAAATATTAAAAAGAAGACAATGTATACATAAATATGTTTATGATTGACAATATTGTTGACATTTTGGACTAACACTTTTTCCAAGATGCATTGTAGGTCATGTAAGAGCATCCTTTCCTTCTGACTGATAGATATGATCAGTTGTATTACAGATATGACAATAAAAAATATTTACTTGAGCTAATGGGAGCTCACTAACTCCTGTCAAATAAGGAAGGAAACAGCATAGGACCAAACTAGAACCTCTGAATGTGTGTGACAGTTGTATGGCTAGGGCAGATTGTGGGACCCCTGGCAGCAACACCAAGATTTATCCCTACTGCTTGTACTGTTTTTTGCGGAACCCATCCTTCTTGGATGGATAACTCGTTCAGCCTTGCTATAGTGGGGAGAGCCTTGGACCTTCCCCACAGCAATGTGCCTTACCCTCTCTGAGGAGTAGATGGGGAGGTAGTGTGGGAGGGAAGGTGGAGGGAACAGGAAGAAGGGAGGGAGTGGGAACAGAGAATGGTATTTAAAATGAAAAAGTTAGGTGGTTTTCTTTTAAAAAAAAATCTACAGACATTATCAAATGTCCCTGAGATTAAATTACTAAAAAAGTATCTATAGACATTATCAAATGTACCCTGAGGCTAAAAGATCAACTGCAGGTCAAACCCAGTGCCACAAGGAAATAGTATGTACCAATTCACTGTTATCTTATTCCTGAGTACAAACTAATAGATTATTAATAAGCACAGATCATAATGAATCTTAAAGAAGTAAAGTATTGATGATTAATTAAAATCTGTTCTTTAAGGTCAGTTGAGAGGTAGCTATGGGAAATCTGGTGGATTTCATGGCTTCTGTGATTATTCCAATTCCTGTTCGAGGTCTTACTATGTTTCTAATATTTAATTTTCTATGTATATGGAAAAATAACAAGTTCATCAAAATCTTCTAATTCTGAGCATATTAGTAATATTTGTGCTCAGCGTCTTATGCTTATTTCAATTTTGTGAACCTAAATAGGGTACTTATATGTGGAGTATAATATTTTTATGTCTTCCTTTCACATTTACATGTACATTCTGGCATAAATTTTATACTCAAGATCTTGCCTCATGTTCTCCAAAAGAAATATGTTTGGTTGAACAGCAATGTAAATGGAGATATATGTTATGTGAGATGACAAGAAGAAATTCTCAAAGATGAAATTGACACCATTAGCATTTTTAAGGTCATAGTACTAATAACTATTATTGATAATTTAGTTAATTTATTAGTGATGATGATCTAAAACATGATACTGGAGTCTACCTAGAGCTACACTAAGGGTTGTCATAAAGAGGGTTTAAAGATAAATAGTATGACATTCACTAACCAACACTGCAAGCAATTCATAACACAAACGGAAGGATTACAAAGTCATTGCGAATGATGTTATAATGTGAAGATTTGCTACAAAATACCTATTTCATCGCCATATTACTACTATTTTCACTGAAAATCTAAGAAGGAAAATACATTTCTCAGTTACTAATGAACTGTTTAGCTACTGCTTGTATTGGGATGTTTCCTGAGTTCAGTCTTTAATTATTACCTTAGATTAATTCAATCACTGTTTATTTATTTAAAGAGAAGACATTTGATTTGTATAACACTTTGAGTGTTACCTCAAAAGTCAATATTGTAAACTACATTAACTTACATCACACTACATATAATTTCCAGAAGACAAAGGAGGGTAAATATTTGTCTCAACTTTTGCTTCTGTAACTTGAAAAACTGATTATAAGGAAAAAAAAAATGGAGAATAGCACTTCAAAAATACTTGACTTGAAAGGTGTCTCAAATAAGTTCTTTCTCAAGAATATTTTAGGTACATGTAATATAAATCAGTTTTAGTTATTCTGTGGCTCTATGTGCTCATGTATTTAAATATATTTAAATTTCAGGAATTCTCATATTCGTCTCTTGAATTACAATGTGCCTCATGGTCACTTGATAACAACCAAAATGGTGTTTTGTTTGTTTGTTATTAATGAAGGGAGTTGATCCCAAAGTTATGGAAGTAAAATTCTGATATTTCAAGGTCTCAGTTAACTACACAAAGTTAAGTTTGGTGTAGGGCAAATTTACTCTCACATTTCAGTATAGGGATAGAAATTATTGTTCCTAGGTATAAATATAGGAGTTAAATTATATGTGCTCAATACTGTATTTGAGCTGCAGTGAGTAAATTCATTTCATTGAAAAGCCTATTATCTACCAGGTGAAAAGAAATCTTCTCTTGTAACTTTTCATAAATTACTTGTTTGCATTTTTTCATTGCTTGTCTGATAATTACCTGTCATCTCCTCAATGCTTATAGAACTCACAATATTAAAATTATTTCCAAATACTCCCAAAGGCACAAGAGTACATTGTATTTTCCAAAAATTGAGAACTCACAGCAGTTTGCTGCATTCTTTCTGATTCAGTTCTTCAGACCCAATGTTTTGTAATTATGAAACACTCCATACCTTGAGCAAGTTTTACAGCCCACTAAAAAGCCAATTAATGTTAAGCTCAAAGTGGTTCTTTTGCACTGACATTGCTGTGAGTTGTTAGCTTGGTTCAAATATAAAGTGCACTTTCCTTTGACCTTAAGTAACTGAATGCAGGGGTAGCTCATTAAGAGAGTTGTAGTGTTTCTCAGGCATGGATACATTACTAATGCTCAACTTTTAGGAGAAAAGGAAAGGAAGAGAAGGCTTGTAGGCCAGAGAAAGTTCAGGTGCAAGGTCGATGCCATAGTTCAGAGCAGCTCCTTGCTTGCTCTTGCATTGAGCAGGGGCAGGTCTCTAGAGGTCAGATATAAAGGAAAGTGTTTATTTCTTCTTCTCCTTATTAATCTTTCCAATTTTGGTTTCAATGCAGAGCTTGTTTAACAACACTGTAAATTTCTATTAAGTCTTATTTGTTGGAGGTCTTTTTGAGAAATGTTAAATATTTTAACTACATTGGGAGGCTTCAACAATAAACTGTCTTAGCTCCACCTTTTTCTCCACCCATGTTGTGATGCCATTTCCTTATGATCTCTTTGACCAGTCTTCTGGAGCTGTCCTTGACAATGTCGTACCTGTTGCCAGAGCCACATGCTAGTCCAAAGAGGATATAGCTAAAATAAATTGTTTTTATCAGAACTGAAGGGATTCCTGACCTGATAGGACAAGGTCTACCTAGACATAGCTCAGATGGTCAGTTACTAAGGCTCAGGTGTCATCACCTTTCACATTGTACCCTAGAAGCATTTTCTCAGTCAGTTTTATCCCTAAACTAAGAATCTCAGTGACAATTTCCCAAATCAACTATTCTTCATGCCATGCTTTCCTTTTGCATGGCTTTCAGGAACCATGGTGGGAAAAATATAGAGTGAGAGGAATTAACAAATGCATATTTCCTACTTTATTTATAAGATGAGGTGAGACCTATTTCTAAATTTCTTTATTTCCTCAAATAGCAATCTTTAAGAGAGAGAGAGAGAGAGAGAGAGAGAGAGAGAGAGAGAGAGAGAGAACTGGTACAGCATTCCCTGCTGTGGTCCAACTGCGACAGGTTCATACATTCCAGGGTAGGAGCATGTGGATTAGAAATGTCAGGCAGACAAAGCAGAGATACAAAAGAAATAAACAGAGACACAGAATAGAGTAAGGAGGACAATACAGTGAATAATGTATAACCCATCGATGAGGGTTCTCTTTCCCAGACTGCCACACTTCAAGAAGACCCATTTCTATACATCACCACAAAGTGTGTTAATTTCAACAAAGGGATTCTAGATGGAGCACATTCAAGCCAAAGATAGCATTTAATAGTTTTGCATTATATCTAAAGTCTGCATATCAAGGTAAATCAAATAATTTCATATCAGATACAATCACATAGTTTTACACAAGGTAAACAGATGCCAATGCAGATAATTATCAGAGAGAGAAGCAAAAGCTGAGTTCACCATGCTAATATTTCTGTCTGCCTAACTTAGAGCTCTCATGGAAATGATCTTATGAGAATAAGGCAGCTTAAATTTGAGAAGAAGAAAAAAAAAACATAGTGGGGACATTCGTTTGCTTGGGGGAGAATTTGTTTTCCTCATGGAAACAAAATTTCCTCAGAAATAGAATGGTTCGTTCTAAACATGAAGGTTTTTAAAGGGAAAGGAAGCTTTTTATACATGATGACTCGAAATAGAACAGCTGAGGAAGACAAGCGCAGCAGCAGCTGATGAAAGAGGAAAGATCAAGCTAAGGAGTTGAGAAAAGAAGGCAAATGAAATTGTATAGAAGAAATGAAAACAGAGAAGGGTGAGCCTGATGACATATATCATGAGCACAAAAAAATTCTTAGGGACTGGTCATGTAGGGCAGTGAGCTTTGTGGAAACAGCATTTCCATCTTCTGAAATGAGCCAAGAGGAAAGACTAGAAACCATAAATCAAGGCAGCTCTTGAGGGACCATTACCACATCCCCAGTTAGTAGCTTGGGAGAGAAAAATTTAAGCCACCCTTGAGTGCTTCTGTAATTGGACTTGGAATATTTTTAGTGATAAATAGTCTAGTAAAAATATTGATTGGAAGAACAGTGAAAGTAGAAAGATCTAGGAATGTACAACAGAACCAAAAACCTAGAGCTTAAATCTCAGCTCAGCTGTCAATAGAAATGAGCCCTGGGCAAAGTGTCTCAACTTCATTGAGATAATTTGTTGGGTTATTTATTGATATAAGCTTCAGTTTTCTTGTCTATGAAATGATGTTTTTACTGTTTCATTTTAGTTGGAGCAAAATTATAAAGTCTAATAAATTATAATAATTAGAAAGGACCTGACTTGGAGCTATGTGGTGGTGGCGCAAGCCTTTAAGTGCAGCACTTGAGAGGCAGAGGCAGGTGGATCTCTGTGAGTTCAAGGCCAGCCTGGTCTACAAGAGTTAGTGCCAGGACTGGCTCCAAAACTACAGAGAAACCCTGTCTTGAAAAACCAAAAAACTAAAAAACTTAAAAAAGGAAGGCCCTGGCTTGGTAACTGGGACTTCCCTATTCCTGAGACCCATGAAATTCTCTGGTGTAGTGTTAGTCACTGTACAATCCATTTCTTTATTTCTAAAATCAAGAAATCTTAAGAAGAAATGATAGACTGGCTCAATGTAATATCAATAACATTGTTAGAGTATTCAATTTGTAAAACGATTCATCACAGGATTTAGAAGAGGTTTTGGGGATACTGGATGAGAAACACTTTTTAAACCTTTATTTCTTTTATAGTTTAAGCTATAGTGCACTAATTGTTAATTTTATTCTATGCCTATATGTTCTTAAAAGACAAATGGGCATTAATATGTTAATATATTTCATAGCTAATGTTTGAGTGTTGAAATATTGCTTTCTTCTTCTGTAAAATTGTTGACTTAATAGTAATTAGATAAATAGAGTTTTGAAAACTAGATTTTGATATAAAGGGGCCTGAATAGAGGTGTGAGTATTGGAAGCAGAAGGTGAACAGCTTACAGTGGCAGCTACGTATTCCTGAACCCTCAGAGTCACGTCACCTCCACCTTCTCTATTGAATGAGTCTCTGTAGACAATCATACAATAGATCCTATTGGTAATTATGTTACTTTGTCTTAACAGTCTTCTCTCATTTTACATATGCAATCCCTGTTCCCACTCCTCCCCTCCTCCTGCTTCTCCATCTTTCCCCCACCCAATCCCCATCCACTCCTCAGAAAGATAAGGCTTCCCATCGGGAGTCAACAACATCTGACATATTAATCTGAGGCAGGACCAAGATTCTCCCTCCCTATATCTAGGCTGGACAAGGTATCCCTCCAAAAATAATGGTCTCCAAAAAGCCAGTTCAAGCACTAGGGAAACATTCTCATCCTACTGCCCACAGATTGTCCAAACCATCCAACTAAGATCCACATTCAGAGTGCCTAGTTTGGTCATATGCAGGTTCCTCCCCACATCTGTCTGGAGTAAGTGAGCTCCCACTAGCTCAGATCAGCTGTTTCTGTGGGTATCCCCATCATGGTCTTGATCCCTTTGTTCATATTATTGCTACTCTCTCTTTTCGACCTGTCTCCAGAAGCCCAGCCCAGTGCTTATCTGTGGATCTCTGCATCTGCTTTCATCAGTTGCTGGATGAAGTTTCTATGAAAACAATTAAAGGTGGTCATCAATCTGATTACAGGGCAAGGCCAGTTCAGGCACTCTCTCCACTATTGCTTATGGTCCTAGCTGGGGTCATCCTTGTGGAGTCCGGGGAAGTTCCCTGGTGCCAGATTTCATGCTAGCCCCATAATGGCCCCCTCAGTCAAGTTATCTCTTTCCTTGCTCTCCCTCTCTGTCCTTCCTCCATCTCAGCCATCCTATTCCCTCAAGTTCTCCTCCCCACCTCTTCCCCTCTTCTGCCCTCCCTTTCTTCCACCCATGCTCACTATTTTGTCAGGATATCTTGTCTATTTTCTCTTCCTAGCAGGAACCCAATCATGACTCTTTTAGGGTTCCTGTTATTCCATCATTATCTTGGGGTCATGGACTTTAGGATGGTTATCCTTTGTTTTACATCTAATATCCACTTATAAGTAAATAGATATTGTGTTTGTCTTTTGGAGTCTGGGTTACCTTAGTCAGGATGTTTTTTCTAGTTCCATCTAACAAATTTTAAGATGCATTGTGTTTTTTTTTAAACCACTGAGTTGTTCTCAATTGTGTAAATGTACCACATTTTTTAATCCTTTTTTTTTTTTTTTTGGTTGAGAGGCAAGAAGATGGCAGAAAATAGTAAGATATCCAATGCTCTTGGATAGGTAGGATCAACATAATAAAAATGGTAAAGATTTAATGCAATCCCCATAATAATCCTAACACAATTCTTCACAGACCTCAAAAGAACAATACTCAATTTCATATGAAAAAACAAAAAATCCAGGATAGAGAAGTAGTCCTGTAGAAGAAGAGAGAAACTTCCAGGGGCATCATTGTTCTTGACTTCAAGTTCTACTGTATAGAGCTATGGTAATGAAAATAGATTGGTATTATCATACAAACAGACAGGTTGATCAATGGAATCAAATTGAAGACCCTGATATTAATCTATACACCTACGAACACCTGATTTTTGACAAAGTTGCTAAAATTATACAATGGAAAAAAGAAATCATCTAAAACAAATAGTGCTAGCATAACTGGATGTCAGCAAGTGAAGAACGAAAACACATCCTTATCTATCCCCATGCACGAAGCTCAAGTCCAAATGGATCAGACTTTAACATGAATTCAACCACACTTAACCTCACAGAAGAGAAAGTGGGAAGAAGCCTTGAATGCATGGGCACAGGAGATCACTTCCTAAATATAACACCAGTAGCACACACACTAAGAACAACAATTAATAAATGGAATCTCCTGAAACTGAGAAGCTTCTGTAAGGACATAGTCAATAAGAAAAAATGGTAGCCTACAGAGTGGGAAAAGATCTTTACCACATCAGACAGAGGACTTATTGGTGTGAAAAACCCTTCTTTTTATGTGTTGCTTTTACTGGTTAATGAATAAAGAAACTGCCTTGTTCTGTGAAGGCATAGAGTAGAGCTAGGTGGCGTAAGGAGGAACTAAACTGAATGCTGGGAGAAAAAAAGACAGAGTCTCAGAGAAGCCATGGAGCCAGGGAAGAAAGACATGAGCTACCAGCTAGAACATTGCTCGTAGGTCACAAGTGCCATGGTAAAATATAAAATACTGGAAATGGGTTAATTCTAGAGGTAAGAGCTAGCTAGCGAAATGCTTAAATGATTGGCTAAGCAGTGGTTCAAATCATATAGTTTCTGAGTGATTATTTCAGAGCTGAGCAGCCAGGAATGAATAAGTGGATTCTAACAACAACTGATCTCCAAATTATATAAGAAATTCAAGAAACTAGACATTAAAATACCAAACAATCCAATTAAAAATGGGGTACATATCTAAACAGAGAATTCTCAACAGAAGAATCTCAAATGAGTGAAAGACACTTAAAGACTTGTTCTACATCGTTAGCCATAGGGGAATGGTAAATCAAAATGATTCTGAGATACCATCTTATACCAGTCAGAATGGCTAAGATCAAAAACATCAATGATAGCTTATGCTTGAGAGGATGCAGAGTAAGGGGAACACTTCTGCATTGCTGGTTAGAGTGCTAGCTTGTACAGCCACTTTCGAAATCAGTAAGGTGGTTTCTCAGAAAATTGGCAATCAATGTACCTCATGATCCAGCAATAACACTCTTGGACATCGTATAATGAAAGGAAGCACACTCATACCACAAGGTCATATGATCAATTGTGTTTATAGCAGCATTATTCATAATAGTCAGAAACTACATAAATGTTCCATATTTTTCTTTTCCAAATGGAAACTACATAAATGTTCCATATTTTTCTTTTCCAAATGGACCAGAATATTCACAGGCAACAAAACAAGAAAGAAAAAGGAGAGCGAGCGAATGAGAGAGAGAGAGAGAGAGAGAGAGAAATTTATTGATTTTCAATTTATTCATTCATTTTTTGTTAATTCATTTAATTAGGGTGAAGATCACTAGGATGTGCCACAATTGGTTCTGATTTGGTTGTTTGTTTGTGGGAAAATACCTGGTGACAATCTGCAGGATAAATAACACCGACTTTAAAACTGATTTTAAAAAATAGTACAGATCATAAGTTCATTAGTATAAAAGAGAAACAGCTTAAAATATGTAATCTTCATAGGATTATGAGCACATCACTCATCTTTATATTTCATGATAAGCAGTATATGCTCAATAAACAGTTTTTGCATTAATGTAATTAAGGATCGATACAGAATTACTAAAGTAGGGCTCCAAAGAATCTAGGACTGGGAGGTCTCAAAAGGGTCACCTAGTTGCCAGCAGCTTCTGATACACACTTACCCACAGAGACATATCAAATAGAAATGGAGCTGATTATGAGGGTTCAGCAATTTCTGACTTGCAGAATTGTGTGTGTTAAGAGATCAGCTTTCTGACTAAGAATTTGGAGAAAGTTTTTGGATGGTGGAAAAACTTTTTATACTTTGAATGATTACACCTTTAAGACATTGTATGGAAACATAAAACATGGAACTGAAAAGAAATATAGCCATAGAAATGTGCTGACAATTTATGCAACACACAGGACTTAAGCTTATTGACCATAGTAAAGTTCTCTTAAACAGTCTCTTGCCTGTCTTGGGATTTATCCCTTGCTATCATGAACAATTTCAGACTACAGTATCCTAGCACAGAAGTTAAAAAGAAAACTAAATTCATCCCCAAACGGGGACAGGCTGACACAAGCATCTGACTTCCCTTCCCATGTTTTTCTTCCTGCACACATGAATATAAACGTGACTGCTTCCCTGCTTAGTACATTAAATGTAGGTACAACGGGCACCTTGTAGTGACAAATGTGAAGACTTTTCTTTGTTTATAGAAATATATAAAACTCTTCCCCCTACCTCTGTAAACCCTAACCATTATGCTTCTAAGAATTTTTGCTGGAAATTTGCAGTGTAGTGCTCTAAAGCCTTCTTTCCCTGGTCAATTTGATTGTACCACAAGGAGCTCAGAAACTATCTCCTCTATTTTATATTTAAAGCTTTTTTTAAACAGCAAAGCTATACTTTCTCTATTTCTACTTTCTGTGACTTAAGCATCTGGTATTTAATAGAGCTGTTTATTGGCTTCTATCGTTCTTTTTTTTTTTTTCCAAAGAAGAAACTGAAAACTGGAGAATCTAAGTAATTTGCCAACGATCTTGCCTCTAGTAAATGGCAGATGTGAAGTTTAACCTATCAGTCAAGCTCATGGTATTTGCTCTTATGGCTGCCTATACTGTTTCTTCTCCGTCTCCATTAAGCCGGTTATTCAGGGCTCTATCTTTATACACATCTTTTCTTCAGTTGCTCTATATATCTCTTCATTTTCCCTCTGTCTTTCATCTTCCATTTCTCTTCTAATCCCCATGGATTGTTGATCACTACTTAGATTTCTTGATCAAATACTGTTACCTTGCCTTTTGGACGATCAGTTTAGAACAATGATGCTGTACACAAATATTCATAAAATTAAGAACCAAGGTATTCATGTTTTAAGCTACACAAGAAGCATAAATCATGCATCCTTGCATGACGTAAATACAGAAGAAAAGGGTAGGTGGACAACACAAAAAGAAAGCTAAGAGGAAAAATAGATTTTTATGTACAAATTATTTCTTACCATTTCAAAGTACTAAAAAACTTAATTTTAAGCATACTTTGACTTTTTCTAAACCCTTATATTTGGAGATATGCAAGGTCATTTAATTTTATTAATCTTTTTAAAAATAAGGTATAATTATTAAGTTATTTATTCCACAAGTACATATTCAACTGTCTCCTAATTAAAAAAATATTAATTTCAAAGAATTTACTTCCTCTAACATAGAGATATAGCTTGCATTTTTTTCTTTGCAGAAAGTTATGTATTTCAGGCTTATATATCAAAAGGAAACAAATCGATATTTTATATACAAAGCAATGCTTACGCTTGTAAGATATCATCCAAAAATAAGATTGTATTACTTCTAACATAGTATACATGTGTATCTAGTACCACATCCTTTAATAGAAATGAATGTGTATTAAATTTCAGCTCTGATTTAAATACTTTGCTAAATCTTGTAGCTTAATGCTCAACACAGGAGATTTCATAAATTACAGTGTTTCAGTAAAGGAGAAAAAGTAGAATAGGAGAGGAAAGGCAGGTCAGGGTACAGACATTGAGCTGTTTGTGGAAAAGTTTATGAATATAATTTATCAAAGTTATTTCACAAAAGTGATAATATCATTACTTACATGAAATATTTTTAAGTTTTAGGTGAATTAAATTTAATTAATTTTTATAGCCTATTATAAAAATCCTGACTAAATTTATCCTTTTCAATGATTTAAAAAATATTTTGCATATATCTTTTTCTAACTTATGAGCTTAATATAAATTCCACTCCATAGAAATGATCTCAGAAGGGAAGAGAAATTTATAAGAAAAATATCTTTGAAAGTAAAAATATAATTACAAAAATAGTTTAAATAGTGATATCTAAAAATGGAATAATAGTAGTCATTAATAGAATACATTGCAGATCGCAGATCATTAGAGGAAAAACTGACGTGAATTTTTTAGAGGGAGATAATGGAAGGGACATTAAAAAAATCAAATGCATGAAACAAATGTTAACGACAGCTTATCAAATCATCTTCATACAAATTTACATGGATCACAGCAGAAGCAAACAGAGGACTCCAGGAGTATATCACTATGAAACAGTGGGAATGAAAGTTTCAATAAAAATGCTCTTGCCCCATTCATTATGAAAGTTCCAAGTCATATTCACAAAAACCTGCCATCTCTAAAAAGATGGTGGGCTCTAGGAAGATACTCAAAATTTAATGAAGAAAAGACATATTCTAATCATGTAGGATTTTATACATACTAAGTTATAAGAAACATATCTACATATAAGAAATAGCAAAAACATATACTTAGGAAAATGACAAAGGCATGACAAAATGTTCCTGGTTAAACTTCTGAATTTTGTAACTGGTGGTTTTTGTCTTTGAATATTTGTTAGTATTGTAATTGCATTCATCACCAAGTCTGGTTTTAACAAAGAAACAATAATGAGGAAGTTCTCTCCCACTGTGGATGAGACTTGCTGAAGAGTAGTAGAACTATGTCTTAAGATGGAGTGCCTTGAAAAATTGTCATGTTCTCAAAGAACTTTCAGTAGAAAAAAATTACATGAGAGAGGAGGAGAGGGCAACGAGAGAGGGAGGAGGGACAGCAAGAGCGACAGAGAGATAGAGAGAAACAGAGACAGACAGAGAGAGAAAGGACTGCTAGTGTATGAGCAGAGGAAGGGCTGGTGCAGGGGCAATTCTTTCCTCTTAGCCCTTGATAGGATCAGTAGCACAAAACCATCTCACAGAGATATCCTGTAACTCTGAAGGTAAAGCTTCTCCTTCCTGACTCACCTTGGGAAACCAGAACAAGTGTCACAGGACTACAGGCTGCCTAGCCTACACAATGTATCTACTTAGAAATTTATTGAATGAGAGAGGGAGAGAGAGAGAGAGAGAGAGAGAGAGAGAGAGAGAGAGAGAGAGAGAATAGGGAGAGAAGAGAGACAGAGAGAACGCGTGCGCACGCCAAGAAGCAGAAAAGGGAAGGGGCAAGATGCTCACCTTACTAGACCTGGATGGAGGTGGGTGGTCCTTGGACCTCCCACAGGGCAGGGAACCCTGATTGCTCTTTGGGCTGATGAGGGAGGAAGACTTGATTGGGGGAGGGAAATGGGAGGCGGTGGCGGGTAAGAGGCAGAAATCTTTAAGAAATAAATAAATTAATTAATTAAAAAAATAAAATAAAAAAAGAAATAGCAAATCTTAGACACGTTCTTGCATGAGGCAGAAATAAGGAGTGAGTAATATAAAGTAGTGGACCAG